>NW_006204341.1:2057711-2062222 GCF_000334495.1 Tupaia belangeri chinensis
GCTTAAATTCACGCTGGGCATGTATGCGTGCGTGCCCAAGATCCTGAGAGGAGAATGGAGGAGAAGGGATCGCGGAGTGGCCATCCCCTCTGGGGGGTGATTTCTCACTTTCTGGCGAGCGCACGCACCTGAAAGAAAAAAACTCTCCAAAAAATAAAATAATAATAATAAAAAAGCACTGCCTATTAATTCAGACCACCTGAGTTTTAGTTCTGCATCTACTACTTGTTATGTAACCATGGACACGTTAACTTAGCCTTCTGCGAAAGCCTCAATTTCCTCATCCATAATATGGACCTAAAAATAGTGCCAACCTCCTATGGTTATTTTGAAGGATACATAAGACGATGCAAGTAAAAATGTTTAGCATAGAATCTGACACATTCTGTCCTCAATCTATTTTTGTTTCTATCAATAACAACAACTATATTAGTAATAATAATTGAATATCTGTTTTTCTAAGGTTTTATAGAGAAGAAGTTAATAAAAAAATGTGTGTCTAGCAGTAACTTTGTTGGTAGAGGAGATACTGGAAATTCTGATATCTAAATGATTTCTTTTTCTCTGGCAAATAAGAGGTGAGGCTGCTAGGGGCGGCAGATGGCATGGTGGTTAAGGTGGTGGATTCCCACATGGCTGACAACAGTTCCAGTCTCAGACCTAGCAGCTTGAAAAATCACACTGGGTGTGTGTTAGTGTGAAAATCCCGAGAGGAGAATGGAGAAGGGATTGCAGTGCGGCCATCCCCCCAGGGAGTGATTTCTCACTTTCCCTCTTTCTCACTCTGGCAACTTCATGTGTCCTATGACAATAAATAAATAAATAAAAGAGGTTAGATTGCCTTTGGTAAGTGAAGAGAATTGGAAAGAGACAGAGAAAAGACTTGAGGAAATTGGGTAGGATATGGTATTAGTCACTATGGAAAGATGAAAGGCCACTAAATGGGAGTAGGTATAACTGCTGAAATGATTCTGAGGCCAGCTGAGATAAAAAGCTAAAATGTAATTAAGACACCAATTCACTCAGTTCACCAAAGGGAACAGGAAGAAAGCAAGCCAGGGAGTTAGAAACAGAATGAGAATGCTAAGGAGTTTAAGATGAATTCCAAAAACTCAGGGAGATAACAAAGATATTTGATATGGGAATCATATGATGAATACATATATTTTTTTGGGGGGAGAGGTTTTTGCTATAGAAAATGCATACACTCCCAGAAAGACAGAGAGAAACAGAGAGAGAGAAAGTGAGAAATCATCCCCCGGGGGGATTGCCATGCCACAATCCCTTCTCCTCCATTCTCCTCTCCGGATCATGGGCACGCATTTACACGCGACTGGTGTGAGTTTAAGCTACCCTGTCTGGGGCTGGGACTGGGGTGAGTTTAAGCTACCCTGTCTGGGGCTGGAACCGTGGTCGACTACATGGGAGTCCAGTGACATAGACATTATGCCAACTGCTGGTCCCTATAAATACATATTTTTAAGAAGAATATACTAATAGTGTTGATGAGGGTGGACAACAGAGGCTACATGTCTCTCTAGTTTGGAGTCTTTTTCATTAGTGCAGATGATTCTATATATTTCTGAAATTGTCCTCACTGTAAGCTGTTGAGATATTTTTAAAAGTTTACAAACATTTGGGTATATTTACTGCGAATTAATTGTTTTTTAAAGTGTCTTCCTTCCCTTCATGAGAAAGAAAGGGGGGGAGGGAGAGAGAGAGAAATAGACAGACGCCCTAAACAGGGCCTCACCACAACATGACTGCCACTCTCCAAGCCTTCCAACCAGCAGGGATCATAAACAACCCATGGGCAGACCTGCCGAGTTTTGATCAACCAGGATTTGATGATAGGACTTTCCCATATATCACAAAGCAGTGTCCTACTGCCTACTGCTTGCACTACAACAACAGCAGAGCAAAATTAATGCAGAAATGAATTTAATTCCAGCATATACCTAAGTAAATATATTTTAGCAAAGATTTTACTTTTAAAGATCTAAACTGTGCTATTTTTTAATCTTAGACTCATACTATGTGTAAAAATTGCCCCGTAATTCAATTCAATAAACATTTATTTACTGTCTACTTGATAAAATATACTGTTCTAAGCATTGCAATCCATAGATGTTTAAAAGACTAAGATATATCAACATTATTTTGAAAATCTTTTCCTTGATATGAGTTAACCAAAATTTTATTTAGCAATTCTGATTGATATTGTCTTAGGTAACTTACAGAGTGTAAACTACTTTTAATTCCTTTACTTTTTATCCTCTGAAAGACATGTAGTTAAGGATGGTGAGAGAAAGTTAGAGGACCAGGTAACTTTGTGTACACATAGGCCTGGAATTATTTATGGTTTTGTGCATAAACAAGAAAGCTCTTCCATTTTCTATTTTGCTTTTAGTTCAGAAGGTATATTGCTTTTTATGTCCCCAAACTTCATTTCCTCAGTGTGGTACCAAGGATATTCCACTTGAAGGACTTGCTTGGCAAACTAATACATCTTTCAAAATAAACTACATTCAGGTAAAAAAAAAAAAATGGCTTCAGAGAAATTGTGTAGTGTACCTACTGTACCACTCATAACCATCATGACACAGCTGAATTCTCAGATATTATCTAGCCTTGCTTCAATTATAAAATGAATTCAAGCAGCTCAGGGTTTTTTTTTTTTTTTGGGGGGGGGGCATTGGGCTAGGAAATCTTATTATTTAATATTGTGCTAAAGTACAACTAGTTAATAAATAATATCTAGCCAATTCATTTGATTAATTTGCCTGACTCAAATATAAGACAAATACTTTTCTCAAGTACCTTTATATGCTCTATCTTGTCACAAATATGTCTTCCTGATATTCTTTTCAAGGATTTGACATAACCCTCCTATAGTAGCATAGGGAATGAATGAATAAACTCTAAATATAGACAAGCAGTGATTGCACGTATTCAAAAGGAACTTATTCAGTCCCATATATCACAGTTAGACTTTTTATTTTTTTGAAAAGGTTTTTGCTATAGGGTGGGTACGCTCACCAGAAACACAGAGAGAGACAGAGAGATAGAAAGAGAGAAATCACCACCCCAGGGATGATGGCCATGCCGCAATCCCTTCTTCTCCATTCTCCTCTTAGGATCTTGGGCATGCATGCACACCAAGTGTCGGGCATGAGTTTAAGCCACCGGGAACCGAGACTCAAATAGCGGTGGACTACATGGGAGTCCAGCAACGTAGCCATTACGCCAACTGCTGCCGGACACAGTTAGACTTTAAACAGAATTTTTAAATTGCAAAGTACCAAATCAGATAAAATATAATAGATTACTATTAAAAATGTTATAGAGGGGGCTGGCAGGTGGCATGGTTGTTAAGGGCCCTGGACTCCCACATTGCTGACCACAGTTTGCATCCCGTACCTGGTGGCTTTTTTTCTCACTTTCTCTCTCTCTCTCTCTCTCTCTCTCTCTCTCTCTGTCCCTCTCTGGTCAAATTAAAATAAATAAAGTTAAATAAAAAATATTATTTTTTAAAGAAATGGTTAGGGGCCAGCAAGTGGTGTTAAAGGCACTGGACTTCCACATGGCAGATGGCAGTTCAAGTCCTTGACCTGGTGGCTTGCTTTCTCACTTTCCCTCTCTCTCTCTCTCTAATCAAACTGGAAAATAATACTAATAAATAAAGTGCAATAAAAAATAATTATTTTTGAAAAAAGGTTATAGAATATTTTGGATGAAGCAAACAGTGTTTGACTATTAGTACCAATGGAAATTTAAAAATTCTTGGTTTGTGGCTAGAGTCCACAGTTGAGGGAATCAGGATAAAGCTGGGAACCATAATAGAATTACTCTTTCACATAGCAAATGAATTTGTATTTAATGCTGAAGTAAAGCTTTTTATCCAAGAAATTAAATAAATCATGATGGCCTTTCTCCTATTTTTTTGACAATTATTTTAATAAAGGCTTGAGGATTAGTTATATATAACTACATTCTTTAATACATTATTTATATCTAGTCACCTTTTGCCCCCCTTAAAATGAGGGAGGGGATAAGAAAAACTAAATCATTTCAATGATAATTTATCAATATGATTATTTAACCATATGATATGTATTTATAAGATTTTCTTCACAAGTAAAACAGCATATTTTAAATTTTAGTTAGTTAATGGCACTCTGTAGGAAATCTGGAAATCCTTGTGGTTTATTTTTTCTTCTTCTTCTTCATTTTTTTTTAAAGCCAAAGGGCACATCAGGGAGAGAGAGAAAGATTGAGACTGAAAGAGAGAGAGAATACACTCCTCCCTTCCCCAACAGGGCTTGGTAATGCCACCATCCTTTTTTCTCCAATTCAATTATCCATCCCTTCAGGATCTTTGGCACATGTGTGCACACTCAATGTGGTTATCAAACTGTTGAGGCCAGGACTCAAACCCTAGTCAGTCACACAGTATATAGCATCCTTTGCACAGCACTTAACCATTATGCTATGAGGCTAGCACCCTTGTG
>NW_006204341.1:2062636-2064650 GCF_000334495.1 Tupaia belangeri chinensis
ATCCTTTTATTTTAGAGTTGACCCTATTTTAGCTTAAGTTGTTTTTAAGGCCAAATTCTTTTTTTAAAGTTTATTTTATTTCTTCCACAAGAGAGACAGAGAGAGAGAAAGAAACACAGAGACATACAGCCCTACTAGGATCTCACACTATGATCCACTCCCAGTCTAAGCCAGCCAGGATTCCATCACATACACACATTCTCTGCACGCTTAGGGGGTTCCAGAGTGCAAACCCAGGACCTTTCTCATGTGGGCACAGTTGTATTACCGCTATGCCATCATCTGGCCCTTGGAACCAAATTCTAACATTAGGATCTAAAGAAAAGAGGGGCCAGCAGGTGGTGTGGTGGTTAAAGGTGCTGGATTCCCACATGGCTGACTGTGGTTCGAGGTCAGGGCCTGGGTGCTGTGGTTCGAGTCCAGGACCTGGCGGCTTGCTTCACCCTTTCCCTTTCTATGTCTCTCTCTGGTCAAATTAAAAAATAGTAATAATAAATGGAATTAAATAAATAAATAATTCTTTTAAAAAAGACATTCTACCAAGATCTAAAGAAAAGAAATGATAGTCAATGCAATAGCACACATTATTTTGCATATATGAATAGAATATCAGTACTGTTAAAGACAAAATCTCATGAGATATTGTGAGATATTTTGTGAATATAAAATTAATTTTATTATCTTTCAATATTATGACAAAAATAAGCAAATAAAGATTTTATTCTGACAGCAAATAAGATAGTAAATTATATAGCTATGTAGTAACACCAACAAAATTCAACAGTTGAAATGGCTTTTTTTTCACTGTTTCTGATGAGTGTTACCTCGCAGTTGAGTTTGTGGGCCTTTATGCTCAATACTTACCACAACTCCAAATTGCTCAGGCTCACAGAGGTCATCATATTCATTCTTGAGTTGTGCTAACTCATTGAGTACCTTCTGTTCAGGAAGATGCTTTATGAGGTTCTGAAAAGAAAAAAATGTATGAAAGTTTGTTATTATATTATTAGGATTGTGAAACATGCATTAACAATTCTAAAGGTGGGCTGGCAGGTGGTGTGCTGGTTAGTGTGCTGGACTCCCACAGAGCCTACTACAGTTCCAGTTTCAGACCTGGAGGCTTATTTTCTTGTTTTCCATCTCTCTCTCTCTCTCTCTCTCTCTCTCTCCTATATCTCTCCAGTGAGCACACATGCCCTATAGCAATTAAAAAGTAATAATAATAAACAAAATTAAATAAAAATTAGTTTAAATAAACAATTCTAGGGACGGGCAGTTGGTGAAATGGCTATTTCGTTGGACTCCCGTGTAGTCGATAGTGGTTTGAGTCCCAGACCCTATGGTTTAAAACTCATGCCGGGTGCATGTGCGTGCGTGCCCAAAATCCTAAGAGGAGAATAGATGACAAGGGATTGCGGCATGACCATGAACCCTGGGGGGTGATTTCTCACTTTCTGCTTCTCCGTTTCTCTGGCAAGCTCACGCGCCCTATAGCAAAAATCTAACCCCCCAAAAAAAATCTAAAAGTGATTAACTAGGATAATAAATTTCTAACTATGGTTATGGTATAGTACCCCTACTTCCTGCTCCAGAAACTGACCAAAAATGAGTTACAATGAAATGGGTATAAATTGAATAAATTTGTTTTGTTTCTATACACTACAGTACATAAATTTTAAATAAAAACATTATATTGGAATAAATAACATTCTGAGATTGAGTAACCTTCTGGACCTTTAACAAATAGAATAATTTTTTTCGAGAGATTTTTGCTATAGGTAGCATGTGTTCACCAGAGAAACAGAGAGGCAGAAAGCATGAAATCACCCCCAAAGGTGATAGCCGTGCTTCAATTCCTTCTCCTCCATTCTCCTCTTGGAATTTTGGGCATGCACGCACATGCAACCAGTGTGAGTTTTGAGCCTCCGGATCTGGGACTCAAAATCTTTTTTTTTTTTTTTTTGAGACATTTTTGCTATAGGGTGCATGTGCTCGCCAGACAGACAGAGAGAGA
>NW_006204341.1:2064720-2065490 GCF_000334495.1 Tupaia belangeri chinensis
GTCAACTACGTGGGAATCCAGCGACATAGCCATTACGTTAACTGCTGGTTCCCAAGGGACTCAAAATCTTTTTGACTACGTAGGGGTCCTGCAACATAAACATTGCGCCATCTGCTGGCCCCATTATATAATTTTTAAAAATTATTTATTTAATTTTATTTGATTATTTTCCTTCAATTTGACCAGAGTGAGACAGAGAGAGAAATCACGAGAGAAATTAGAAAAAATCTTGAGATAAATGAAGACAAAGTACAATATACCAAAATTATGGAATGCAGTGAAAGTAGTGCTATGTGGGAGAAACTACAGCAATAAATGCCAATGCTAAAGGAGATGAAAGATCTTTTTTTAGAGGTCTTTTCCATAGGGCATGTACACTCACTGTAGAGGGAGAGACAGAGACAATCACGAGAGAAATTAGAAAAAATCTTGAGATAAATGAAGACAAAGTACAATATACCAAAATTATGGAATGCAGTGAAAGTAGTGCTATGTGGGAGAAACTACAGCAATAAATGCCAATGCTAAAGGAGATGAAAGATCTTTTTTTAGAGGTCTTTTCCATAGGGCATGTACACTCACTGTAGAGGGAGAGACAGAGACAGTGATAGTGAGAAGAAGAGTGAAAAAAAAAAAACACCCACTGGGGGGATGGCCATGCCACATTCCCTTCTCCTTCATTCTCCTCCTAGGATATTAAGCATACATGCACATGTGCCCAGCATGATTTTCAAACCACCAGGTCCGGGACTCAAACCACAGTTGACCAT
>NW_006204341.1:2065502-2070440 GCF_000334495.1 Tupaia belangeri chinensis
TGGTCGGCCATGTGGGAGTCCAGCACCCTTAACCACTATGCCCTCTGCTGGCCCCAGCAGATAAAAAAAAAACTTAAATCAATAGTCTAACTATACATATAAAAGAACTAGAGAAATAAGCCAAGAATGAATCTAAAGCTAATAGCATTAAGGAATTAATGAAGATCAGAGATAAAACAGAGAATTTAAAATCAGTAGAGAAAAATCAATGAAATCAAAAAGTTGGTTCTTCAAAGAGATAAAAAAAATGACAATCCTTTAACTTGACTTACTATACAAAGAGAGGACTCTAGTAATTGAAAGAAATAAAATTGATATTATTATTGTTTTTACAGAAATAAGATTATGGAAGAATGTAATACACATTTGTATACCAAGAATTTGGATAATCTAGAAGACCTAGAAACTTCAAGAAAAACTGAATCTACTATGAATGAACCAAAAAGAAACAGATAGTTTAAATAGACCTATAACAAATAAGGAGACTGAATCAGTAATAAGAAAAACCTTCAAAGGAAACCCCAGGACCCAATGGATTCAATGGTGAATGCAACAGTTATTGATATGAGAATTAACAGTAATATTTTTTAAATTGTTTTCTCCCAAAACAAACAGAGGTTATGCTTTCTAACTCATTCTACGACTCCAGTATTACTCTGATATCAAAACTGGTCAAAGATACTATAAAAAAAGGGAAACTAAGGCCAATATCCTTTCTGAATACAAATGTAAAATTCCTCAAAAATTACTAGTAAACGGAATTGAGCAGCATAAAAAGGACTGTAACCACGACCAAGTGAAATTTACTCCCAGAATGCAAGTGTAATCCAATACACAAAAAAGCAATTGATGCAATACACTATATAATAGATCAAAGAGAAAAAGCCCAAATGATCATTTTCAGTGATCCAGAAAGAACTGTTCTGTAAAAGTCAAATTCTGTTTTATGAGAAAAAAATTCTATGAACTAGGAATTAAAAAAAAAAAAAAGCTTTGTCAGCATGCTGACAGTCATATATGAAAAACCCACAGCTAACATCATACTCGATGGTGAAAACTGAAAGTTTATCTGCTATGATACAACAAAACAATGCCTGCTTTCACCAGGTATATCCACCATAGCACTGGAAGCTCTAACCAGAGTAATTAGGTAAAAAGAAATAATGGCATCCGAATTGGAAATAAAGATGTAAATTTATTTGTCACAGATGACATGATCTTACATGTAAAAAACACAAAATAATCCACAAAGGAAAAAAAACTGTTGGAGTTGATAAATGAATTTAGCAAATTTTCAGTATAGACCAACAACATATAAAATTGGTTGATTTCTATGCACTAGCAATGAACAATCTGTAAAATAAATCAAGCATATGATTGATTTTCTATTTATAAAAGTATCAAAATAGCACTCCCAATAAAATGCTACTTCATAATTATTAGAATGGCTATTATAAAAAAATATGGACAGTAGCAAGTATTAGTGAGGCTGTGGAAAAATAAGAAGCCTTGTGCATTGTTAGGAGAGATGTGCAATGGTGTAGCTGCCAATTAAAACAGTTTAGTAGTTCCTCAGAAATTAAACATAGCATTACTACATGACATCACAATTCCACCCCTAATGTGATAGTTATGTTGATTTGACTTGGACTAGGGATGCCCAGACTAAATATTATTTCTAGGTATATTTGTGAGAATGTTTCTGGAAGAGATTACCATTTCAATTGGTGGACTGAATGAAGCACACTGCCTTCTCCAGTCCAGGTTAAGACATCATCTAGTCAGTTGAAGGATTGAATTGAACAAAAAGGCAAAGGAAGAAGAAATTCTCCACTTTTCACTTCCTGCCTGCCTGCTTAAGCTGGGATACTGATATTCTTCTGTTCTTAGATTGAGATTTACCCCATTAGCTTCCCTGATTCTTAGGTTTTCTAACTTAGGACTTGTACTGGAATTATTATATATCACTGGCTTTCCTAATGCTCCATCTTGCAAATGGCAGACAATGGAACTTCCCAGCCTCCACAGTAGAGTGGACCTATTCTTCTTAATTATTTATATAATTTTATTTATCATTATTGTTGGGTTTCTTTTGAATTTGTTACAGGGCACATGCACTCACCAAAGAGAGAGAAAGAGAGAGAGCAAATCGCCGGGGTCCAGGACTAGAATCACAGTTGTTCATGTCCAATGCCTTAACCACCACGGCACCTACTGGCACCCCAATACCTCTTAATAAATCTCTTTTTATGAACACACCTTGCATGTGTGCTATTAGTTCTATATCTCTCAAAGACTCTGCCATACCTCAATGCATACACAAAAGAACTGAAAACAAGGACTCCGAAACTGTTCAAAAAATGTTCATACCATCATTATTCAATATCCAAAAGGTAGAAACAACACACCCACTTATCAACAGATGCACTGACAAAATGTGGTATATACATACAATGGACTCTTAGTCATAAATAAAGTTTTGATATATGCTACAAAAGAGATAAACCTTAAAAACACTTTGCTTAATTAAATAAGATAGACATAAAAGGACAAATATCATATGATTCACTTATATAAGGTATCTAAAACAGGCAAACTTTTAGAGACAAAGAGTAGAATAGGGTTACCAGGAGCTGGGGTGGGAGTGGGTATGGGTAGTTATTGCTAAATGCCAATGGGTATAAGGTTTCTGTTTGGGATGTTGAAAGAAAGTTGCAAAAGTAATGCTAATGGTAGTACAACAATCTAAATGTGCTTAATATAGCTTAGTTATACACTAAAAATGGGTGAAATAGTATGTTTTGTTATATATCTTTTGTACAATAAAAGTATAGAATAGGCAACATATAGCATAAGTTCCATGGAAATCAACTATATCAATAACACTATAAATGCCCTTTGGTTCTCTCCCATTTTCTTTTGTCTCCTCCCACTCATTTGTGCCTTTCCATTGAGCTCTAGGCCTGTATTGCACCCATCATCTAACTAATGAGACTCAGGGTTTTTAATATCATGCCCTTTGATTTAAAAGAAATAGACATGCATATCACCACATATACACATATTGTATGAAAACAAAGACATCTATCATTTTGCTTCAATAATATAATTTTTTATATAGATTGAAAAAGAAATTAAATATCAAGGTATTACTTCCATTTCTTCAGGGTGTTTTTTTCTGTTTTGTTTTGCTAATTTCTTTTAAGTTTTTGCCACAGGGCATGTACACTCACCAGAGATGGAGAGAGACAGAGAGAGGGAAAGTAAGAAATCACCCCAAGGGGGAAGGTCACACCACAATCCCTTCCCCTCCATTCTCATGGAATTTGGGGCATGCACACACAGGCACCCAGCATCATTTTCAAGCTGCTGGGCCTGGGACTCAAACTGTGAGCCAAGTATCAAACCTGGACCTCCTGTGAGGACTCAGGCTACTGAGAAGCAGTATCTATCAGCAAAGGCCACTGTAGGTGGGCTAAGATTTTTTTTAAGTTTCTGTATTTCTTTCATGTGACACAAAGAGAGCGCAATAGGCAGACAGACAAGGACCCCTGACTTCTTGTCATGCTGCCATCCTTCTCCAGCTTTCCAGTCAGCCAGGACTGCAGGCACTCCCTGTGTGTTCAGATCAATCTGGGATTTCGGCCCTGGGCCTTGCCATTTAGGTCCAGTATTCCACAGCGGTTCTCTGCTGCCTATGCCATCCTGGCTAGATCCAGAATATTTGGATACATGTATATGACTCAATTTTTTTAAAGACTCTTCTGCAAATGGGAGTTTTTTTTCAAAGTATATTATTAATAAAAACCAAGACTCAGTTTGGTAACTTGAATTATTTTTACTACAATGAGACTAAATTAGAAAGATTAAGAAGATTAATTTTTAAAATTATTTTAAAAAACAATTGTACATATTTAAAACTCTCAATTTCAATTTTTAGCTTTAACTGTGAAAATAAGTGTTATGGAATGAATCAAGTTGAAAATAGAATTTTTGCTCAGAATGTGAAACTTTTTGTTGTTATTTTATTTCTCTTCTAGCTATAGGTAACCTGTTAACTCATCTTCAAAATGCAGGCTCCACAGTGGGAGGCGACATAGCTTTTCTTTCTCTATTCAGCTATATGAAATATTTAACACATTCAGTAGGCTTGGATGTATTCTTTTTTTTTTTTTTTCTTTTTTGGAGAGGTTTTTTTTTTTTTTTTTTTTTTTTTTTTGGGAGGTTTTTTTTTTTTTTTTTTTTTTTGCTTTCGGGTGCGTGTGCTCGCCAGACAGACAGAGAAAGATGGAGAGACAGAAAGCGAGAAATCACCCCCCAAGGGGGATGGCCATGCCGCAATCCCTTCTCCTCCATTCTCCTCTCGGGATCCTGGGCACGCATGCACATGAGCCCAACAAGAGCCTGGCGTGAGTTTTAGGCCACCGGGTCTAAACGTGAACCGTGGTCGACTACATGGGAGTCCAGCGACATAGCCATTACGCTAACTGCTGGTCCCAGTAGGCTTGGATGTATTCTGACTCTCGGTACTGTTTTATCGGTGAGTTATAAGCTTATATAACTTCCAATACTTAGTAGGTTCTATATGCAAGTAAGGATTGAAGTAAAACTCAGTCTGTCAAATGCTGGGACCATGCAGTTAACACAAGCTGAGTATGAATGAACTGCCCCTCGTGCCTAGGGGAAGGACTCGGCTGAGGAGAACTGTTTGCAAGGTCAATGGTTTTAGGAGTTCTGGACTTCACCTCTATTGTGTTACTGTACTGGCCTGCACTTAATTTTTCTGCCATGGGCCTTATTGCCATACCCCGGTACCCCATAAAGGCACCCCCAGCCTTACTATAACTTTTACAATAATCCTAAAAGAATGCGGATTCACTAAGGTGGCAGTTGCTTAAGGCTGAGGCTGTAAACCGGAATTACTACCATTAGATTCAC
>NW_006204341.1:2070782-2074545 GCF_000334495.1 Tupaia belangeri chinensis
TATTTCACTTTAGTATATACTAACCTTGTCTTTACTAAACCAGACAGGATTTATTTCTAGGCCCTTAGAATTGCTGCCACCCTAGTCTGAGGCTGAAGTTCTCAAAAGCTGACCTGGGGCTCAAGTTCTCAAGCCAATCTGGGACTAAAGTGATCAAGCTGGTCTGGGACTAAGGTTATTAAGATTCCTGGAAACCTTCTTATCCAAAGACCCTCCCCGGTAATCAAAATCTAAAAAGAGAATGCACCCGAAAAATGGACTTCCTCCTTCTAAGAATTATGACTATTTATACCTGAACAAAACAGACGTCATGTTTTATAATTATTGTTCCCATACTTTGAATGCTTTACCTTTTGGAGTAAAATCTTTCACTTACTTCCCCTCACCCATCCTACCCCTGTAAAACTCCTTCTATAATAAATATGCATGACTCCTGGCCATCAGAGCTGCAGTTTGGAGTTTACTCTGGCTGTAGCCGGCTGAGAACATGCCAAAGGGCATGAGGTCTTAGTCTGATTCCTGTTCACCCACGTCGCCTTCCTGTGCATCCACCCCGGCTGGAGCACGGCTTCCGGCAGTCAAATGTGTAGCAGACAGACATATATTAGAGTACATATTGTTTTAAAGAGTCAACTACCTGTAGGAGCTCATGTTGCAAGTAGACATCATAGACAGTGCCTAAAGAAACCCTATTTAAGACATATATTAAGCTTTATGAACCAAAATGTAATGTAAAATTTTACAATAATATGCTTTCATGTCCTTTGACTCCTGAACAGGAGAGAAAGGAAGATAAGAAGGAAGATAAGAAGACACAGGGAAAGATAGACATTTTCATTTACCTCAACTCTTCTTCACTTATTCGTGCAAAACACGTCCCATGGGAAACTCCTTCCCTCTCTCCACATACAAGTGTCTCTAGGGGAGGGTTCAGAGTAGGAAACAAGGGCTAGATGGTGATGCATTGGTAATACAATGCTTAGCTATGTTGGAAACACACGAGAAGGTCTGGAGTTCATGTCTCAAAGCCTCCGTATGCACACCAGGTTTTATGCATGGTTGTAATGCAGGCTGGCTGAAACTGGGGGTGCACTGCACCATGAACATCCAGTTGAGAGTAACTTTCTTGCCCCCAACCTCTCACAGAAGAAAGAAAGAAGAAGAAGAAGAAAAACAGGAAACAAGGAAAATCATCCATAGCTATAATATGGAAACTGACAAATTTTGTTCCAGGAATGTACAAAGTATCTGAGACCCTTAAGATCATCTAATGTAAGGGTTTTTGTAAACAACTTTCGTATTATCAAAATAGCTTTTGATTAATACAACTACTTTTGTTCTTTAAACAAATTGCAAAGGCAAGTTGATATTTTATATACCCTATATTGTTGGGATAAGTGAAAAGCTATTGATAGTAGCAGAGTCTAGAAGCTATAAATTTTTAAGTATAAGAGATTCTGACAAACTATGAGCTGATAAGCAAACATTTTGCAAAATTTCCCTTCCTCTTCTCCCTCCCAATACTACTGCTTTACATCTGAGCATCATTTTTTCAAACATTTCAGGTTTTATGTTTAAAAGATCAGTTTTGGGTCAATATGAAAATTTCGTACTGGAAAATGTCAATGAGATGAAGTTCACATACACACACCCCCCCAAAAAAAAGAAACACACACACACAAAAAAAATGGAAAAAGCAGTAACAATTTCACCAAATGAACAGATTTTTTTCTTCATCTTTTATGCATCACAAATTCACTTTCTGATGACTGTCAGTGTTATCTGAAGGAAATTCTCCTAACCGACCACCAGCTTTTAACTACTTTTTACATGTCTGCAATTACTCTATAATACTTCCAAAACTTTATTTCCTTTAAATGTTAATTGCACACTTAAAGGTTAGTTAAGTAAAGGAATTGAACCATAATGCCCTTTCTTTCTTGCCAAAACATAACCTTTCTTTTTGTCTTATATCTCATTAAGTCATTTTAGTATTAGGGAGAGCTGAGTTAGATTAACTCTGATTAAGTCTATCATTTTTCATAAAATAGGATCAAGGCCAACATTTCTTTTTCAAAATATCTTATTTTTACTATAGTATTTTATACACACACACACACACACACACACACACACATCTATATTTATATAACATATAATATAGTAATGTAACACACAATAATATTTCAGTCAATGACAGACTGCCAATATGATGTTGGAGCACCTAGGTTACGCCATATATCCCAGGTGTATAGTAAAAGTAGGCTATACTGGGGCTGGCAGGTAGCATGGTAGTTGTGGTGCTGGACTCCCACATGGCCAACCAAGGTTCAAGTCCCAGACCCAGTGGCCCAAAAATCACAACAAATAGATAAATAAAATATTAAAATAAAATAAGCTGGCTATATTATCTAAGTTTGTGTAAGTACAAGGGACTGCAAAACATTTGTGGAAAATAGAATTATAGAATAAATTTCTTTCGAAATGTATGCAAAGTGTTTTCATAATAAGCTTTTTTTCCATGAACTTTTTGAAGACATCCCCTCCACATACGCTTTATTTGCACAATGACAAAACTGTCCAAGGATGTATTTCTCATGTACACCTGTTGTTAAGTGACACATGCCTCTATATAAACTAACAGCATGTCTATAACTTACACTAACAATTTTTTTTTTTTGAAAAATCCGAGTAAGAAACATTTTTTCCATTCTTGACTAAACCTATCATCTTAACACACCCCTCCCCATTTTGCTTGGTCAGAAAACTCAATTCCTTAACTATTTTATTATGCCATGTTTTCAACACTTTCTTATGGTATATGGCTTAAGTTGGTATGTGAATGTGTGTGTGTGTGTGTGTGTGTGTGTGTGTGTGTATTTAAAGTTCTTTAATCACATTCATGTGTTCTTCTTCTTTTCTTTTAGTTAAATGGAGTTAAAGGCGAACACTTTGATACCAAGGCCTAGATCTATGCTCTAAGTTTTCTGTTTTCAGTCAGCCAACCAGCCAGCCAATATATCCTGGCTGCCTATAATATGACTGCCACCATATTAGTCACAGGAGATTCTGTTGTCATTTAGATTAGAGGTCTGAAAGGTATGTGTATGCTTTTGTTTACACAGTGGGACCACAATCAGCAAACAGGACTGACAGTGTTTTGTTTTCTATTCAATCCAAGATATATGTCCTGTCAGGTAGTGATGGTACAATTCCCTCCTTTCGATATGAATTTCCTAACATTTGTATAATTCTTAAATTGGACTCAAATAGTCAACATGTTAAAGTATGTTAAAATGCTAATTAACTAGCCTACAGCATTCAGGAGGAACTTTGCAAGCCTCTCCATGCAGCCACTATTTTCAAAAAACAGTATAGGAAAAGGGTGGATAACTGTGGGCAGGAGAGAATGAATGGGTGGGACAGGGGGAAGGGAAACATTTAACAGACACAAAATTGGAAAATTATCTGCAGATGATAATGTGCATGGTCATATCTTTGACTGGACTAGTATGCAGTGTATTTATGCTGGGCAAATTCATTTTGTATGCTGTAAAGGTATACAGTAATTAAATGTAAAAAAATTAAATAAATAAGCATTAGTTAATAAAAGACGTAAAACCTGATGAGAAAATTCCTGACCTTGGAGTGTAATTTTTTTTTTTTTAACAAACAGGCAGGGTTTTACAGGTTTCCTACCTACTTAATCTCTAATTTGGCCAAAGTAGGAAAACTCTTTGTAAAGAAATGGCTTTAAATTCTT
>NW_006204341.1:2075533-2097048 GCF_000334495.1 Tupaia belangeri chinensis
AAAAATCCGAGTAAGAAACATTTTTTCCATTCTTGACTAAACCTATCATCTTAACACACCCCTCCCCATTTTGCTTGGTCAGAAAACTCAATTCCTTAACTATTTTATTATGCCATGTTTTCAACACTTTCTTATGGTATATGGCTTAAGTTGGTATGTGAATGTGTGTGTGTGTGTGTGTGTGTGTGTGTGTGTGTATTTAAAGTTCTTTAATCACATTCATGTGTTCTTCTTCTTTTCTTTTAGTTAAATGGAGTTAAAGGCGAACACTTTGATACCAAGGCCTAGATCTATGCTCTAAGTTTTCTGTTTTCAGTCAGCCAACCAGCCAGCCAATATATCCTGGCTGCCTATAATATGACTGCCACCATATTAGTCACAGGAGATTCTGTTGTCATTTAGATTAGAGGTCTGAAAGGTATGTGTATGCTTTTGTTTACACAGTGGGACCACAATCAGCAAACAGGACTGACAGTGTTTTGTTTTCTATTCAATCCAAGATATATGTCCTGTCAGGTAGTGATGGTACAATTCCCTCCTTTCGATATGAATTTCCTAACATTTGTATAATTCTTAAATTGGACTCAAATAGTCAACATGTTAAAGTATGTTAAAATGCTAATTAACTAGCCTACAGCATTCAGGAGGAACTTTGCAAGCCTCTCCATGCAGCCACTATTTTCAAAAAACAGTATAGGAAAAGGGTGGATAACTGTGGGCAGGAGAGAATGAATGGGTGGGACAGGGGGAAGGGAAACATTTAACAGACACAAAATTGGAAAATTATCTGCAGATGATAATGTGCATGGTCATATCTTTGACTGGACTAGTATGCAGTGTATTTATGCTGGGCAAATTCATTTTGTATGCTTTAAAGGTATACAGTAATTAAATGTAAAAAAATTAAATAAATAAGCATTAGTTAATAAAAGACGTAAAACCTGATGAGAAAATTCCTGACCTTGGAGTGTAATTTTTTTTTTTTTAACAAACAGGCAGGGTTTTACAGGTTTCCTACCTACTTAATCTCTAATTTGGCCAAAGTAGGAAAACTCTTTGTAAAGAAATGGCTTGAAATTCTGAGATTTAATACTCAGATTATAATCACTTCCCTAGAAGTCTCATCGATTATCCCAGGATCAATATCACCTCAGTGTTAATAACATAAAATGAACATCTTCATCCCTGACCACTTTTACTCATCCTCAAATTCTATGTTTTTACTTGATACTCCTACCCAAATGTCCCATCAGTAACTTAAACTAAACAAACCTAACGGAGAACGCTCTGACGCCCTCAGCCCTAATCCTCATCAGCTTCTAACAGCCCTATTCTGCCAACAGGACTAGCATCCTCTCCATCTTCAAAGCTTTCAAACTGCCAATTACTGTTCAGTCATGAGTTCTGACAATCCTTCCTGGCAAAACCTCTTTCAGGTTGAAACCTTCCTTTATATTCCCCAGCCAAAATTCCAGTCTAGGGAAATCATACAGTATCTCAACATTTCATAATTTAAGTTCAATTAAATTCTTCAAAGAGTTCTAGCTCTGTAGTAAGTGGATCAGTGGAGATCACAGATATATTTACAACTTCTATAATTATGAAAGGAAAAAATGTGACTACTTGGTACATAAAAAATTCAACTCCCACCAAAGTCATGATCTTAGTTGCAGAAGAAATATAGTGCTTTCTAAAATAATTTATGTGCTTTGCAATTAATCTAAAATATAATTGTGACAAGAATTCTTTTGGTGCTAATTATCTTTTATTTTGTTTATGTCCTACTTTATATTCTAAAGTAAAAATCGTAATCCATATTAACTTAAAAAGGAGATTTTAAGCATGAAAAAGTAGAACATATAGAATAATTGACTCATTATGAGTAATGAATACAACATGAAGTTTATTTGCTCATGTCTAAATGTAATATATTCTTCCTAAGTATAATACAAATGATATCCATGTTATTAATATTCCCTTACAAATTATATATCTTGGGACCGGCAGATAGCATAAGGGTTATGTCATGGACTCCCATGTAGACTCTACTGTAGTCAACTGTGGTTTAAGTCCCAGTCCCGGTGTCCTGAACCACATGCTGGGTGTGTTTGCATGCATGCCCAGGATCCTGAGAGGAGAATGGAGGAGAAAGGATTGTGGCATGGCTATCTCCCGATAGTGATTTTTTTGCTTTGTGTCTCTCTGTCTCTCCAGAGAACTCATGCACCCTATATCAATAATCTTTCTTAAAAACAAACAAAAAATTATGTATCTTTCATTTTAAATTAACATATTCTAATTAATATATTTAAAATAAAGTATAAAATACATTGTCATTACAAAAGACCAAACTGATATTCTCAGGAACATATAGATTTTCAAGAGGCAAAGTAGGTTGACAGGTATACAACATCCTGTTTCATTAGCTATTACCTTATCATGGCTCTGGCAAACTGCCACAAACCAGTGCAAGAACTCATTACTACAAAATATTGCATGTGGATGCTTCCAGAACAGAACCCTACCCAAAGAATAACGACTACCATCTAAGATAACTATAGAATATGAAGGGTGTTAATAGTTTATACACAAAGAGAATGGTACAATGTGTCTTCTGTGGATTACCCTGGGGAAATCTAGACATCTCAATCAGGTATATGAGATACATGATAATATTGTACCCAGTCATTTCACTTTTACTTTTTCTTTTTCTTTTTTAGTTTTAATTTTTTGCTATAAGGCACATACACTCACTGGATGGAGGGAGAGAGAGAGAGAATACCACTCTTCCCCCCAGGACGGATGGCCCACACCTCAATCCTTTCTTCCCCATTTTCCTGTCAGGACTCTGTGCATACACATACATAGAGATTGTCAAGTTACTGAGTACGGGACTGGAAAGGCACAGTTAATCATGTGGAATCCAGCTACCTTAACCTCCACATCTCCTACTGGCCTCATTTCACTTTTTTGTAATTGCCAGAGGGTGCCTGTGCTTATCAGTGAGAGATGGGGGGGCGGGCACAGGGGGAGCACCCCCCAGTGGGATGTGGTCCTACTTCAATCCCTTCTTCTCAATTTCACCATCTTGTCTGGTTTTTGAGTACACATGCACATGTACAGGGGTGTTTTTCAAGATACCATGGATGGGATTCGAATCATAGTTGGCCACGTGGGATTGCACTACCTTCACTACTAGGCAAGAGGCCCAGTCCATCATTCAGTTTTAGAAGTCAGGATGTCTCTTCTATGATTATTTTTGCTTGGGCATATGAAACTATTTGATTCTATGCAGACTATGAAAATTAGCATACTGACAGAATTGTCCATATTATTCAAAGAAACATGGTACATCAAAAAGCTACTCCTACAAAGATCCAAAAAAGTAAAACACTGCACTATCTAGAAAAACAATCCACACATAAACATGAGTTTGCTTCCATTCCCAAGCTCATTAGCACCAAGTAAATCAACCTCAAGTATTCAAAAGATTTGTAATAGAAATTGTTATACATGATGACTGGTTATCATTAAGTATCTACTTCTCTGTTTTCATTTAAGTACTACTTACAGATTTGTTCATCTAAAATAAATGTACAAGTATACACTCATAGTTTAAAGAAACACAAAGTCAACATCAAACGTACAAGTAAATACTCATAGTTTAAAGAAACACAAAGTCAACATGAAACACCCATAATACCCTGGATAATTTAGCATACCAAGTCTCAATATCATGTTCACACATTTTTTTTTCTTTAAACACAAAGAACACTTGGCATCTGCACAACATAAAATATACTATTATGAACATGGAAGATTAGCAGTATGTAAAAATATGCATCATTCACAACAAAAAATCATAGAAATACATTAGAAAAGACTTCTACTTTGGGCTAGCTCCATGGCCTGGTGTTTAAGGCAGCCAGATCCCACATAGATGACGATGTGGTTCGAGTACTCAATCTGGCAGCTTGAAAAACACACCAGACAGGCATGTGTTCAAAATCCCCCAAAGAGGGCAAAATGGAGAAGGGATTGTGGTATGACCATTCCCCATGGGGACTGCTTTCTCCTTTCTCTCGGTCTCACTTAACTGTATGTGCTCTCTAGACAACCCCCCCCCCCGAAAAAAAAGCACCTAACAACACAGCAACACAGCTGATTATTTTGGTCATGACACAATACCTTCTCTTCCATTTCTATATTCCATAAAAAATATGGACATGCACACACACACGTGTCCAGCTTGCCTGATGCCAGAATTCAAACTGTAGTTGGTCATGTGGGATCTGGCTCTCTTAACTACTGTGTCATAAGCCAGGCCCTAGGGGCAGAAATTGTTTTATTTCTAACATTTCCAAGTAATGCTGAGGATGCTACACCAGCAATCACACTTTAAAAACCACTCAGCTAGGCCAGCAGTTTATGTGGAGGTTAAGGCAGCTGGGTTCTACACACTTGACTCCATAGTTGGAGCCCTGACCTGGCAGCTTGAAAATCATGCTGGGCATGTGTGTGTGCATGCCCAAAATCCAGAGAGGAAAAAAAGAGGTGAAGGTGTGATCATCCCCCATGTGGGTGATTTCTTACTTTCCCTCTCAGTTTCTCTCTCTCTCTCTCTCTCTCTCTGGCATGAACATGCTCCCCTATGTCAAAAATCTATATAAAAATAAAACACTGACTTCTAGGAGCTTTGTAGCATTAAAACCAAGAACATGTATACAAATATTCATAGCACCAGTATTTGTATTAGTAGTTAGTGATAACAACAACATCAATAAAACAAGAACCTAGGAACAATTCAATTGCTCATTGACAGGATAATGGGCAAATGAATCATGCAAAATGCATACTATGAAACAATATACCACAGTAGGAAAAAAGTAGCTAAACACATCATAATGAACGAATACCAAAGAAGTGAAAAATTTAATTAATGAACATGTGTATAGTATAATTCTATTTATACAGAGTTAAAAAGGGTGCAAAAACTAAACAACATATATTTTAGGGACACATTTGTATGTAGTAAAATGTCTCCCTTAAAGCAGCATTCACATTATCTATTGAAAATAACCCATAAAAGTGTATTTGGCTTGGAACACTGAGTTTCAGATATAAACCTAGCAATAGTATTCATTATAATCCTCAAAAATTGATTGTTTTCCCAACTAGCAATGGAAACCCACACATGTTCACATTTATTTATAAACATACACCAGGCAAACTATCACCACTCTATCATCAAATGCAAAGAGAGGATCTGAAATACCTATTTGACAGAAAAGTCATGATGCATTTTTGCATAGAAAAACATACAGAAAATATGTCATGATTTTTCTGACAACTCAATATATGCCAGTGTCAAATTCCACATAAATAAAAGAATTATTTCAATCTAGGGTGACCTAAAATGTCTGTTATCCCATGACTGGTTTTTGTTGGTTGTGGCTAAGTAGAGTTGAATTTTGTAAAATCTTGGCTTTACTTCATATATAGCTCCATTCTCATATGTGACTGCTCACTCTGTCATCAACTAGTACCCCAATACTGCCCTGTAGAGAGAGACAGTCTAAAAAGTTCAAAGCATCTAATTTAAAATACCACCAAATCACATGACATAACAATTATCATGCAATCTGAACTCTATATATCTGAATGATGCTAAAAGAACTAAAAGGAATGTCCAAAACAAAAATTGCTTATTATAATACAGGATGTCAGTATCAAATGCAAAGATCGTTTTCAAAAGCCATTCCGAAAGAGTTAGAATAACATAGTAGAAATGAGCTGATAAAGAATGGAGAAAATCTTCAGTCTGGTTTAGATCACAGGCAGTATTTCCAGGAAAATATGGGGTTTAAGTCATATTTCAAAGGATATGGAAGAGAGCCAAAGGGATGAATGGATATGTGTAAAGGCATGGAGCTGAGTAAAGGCTCCATGTACAGATTATTCAAAGTCAAGAGATTGAGAAATGCATCAAATCTTTGAGATTAACTAGAGATTCATTACAGTATTAAAAAAAAAAAACCTAAACAAAACAGGTGACAATCACTTCTTTTGCTTTTTTAAAACAAAAATGAATTGATAGAGATAAAGAAAACCTAGTTGAATAAAGTCAAATTCACTAAATTGGAGGCAATCTAGAGACAAAAAAGACCAGCCAGGAAACAATAGTAGTAAAACTACTGAATTGATAAAGGGCTAATCTAGTCCTATGGGAAGGGGAGGTTAGAGTAGATTTCATAAATCTGTGAAAAGATCGGTAAGGATGTATGATGAACTGGGTAAGTTTCAGGCAGGACCAAAGAAAGAGACAAAGAATGAAAACAATTCCAGGGGATAGGAAAGACAGGTCTTTATTTGAGATAAAAATAAGAATATGAATTCTATTTGCATATTAATATTCTGTAAAGTGATAGTTGAACATCCTAGTGGAGAGTTAATTATCTTAAGAGAAATCATGAGGAAAGGTGAGAGGTTAGGACAAAATAGATTTACAGAAGACCCATCCATATTTGTATTCTATTTTATTTTATTTTATTGGAAAGGTTTTTGCTACAGGGTGCATGCGCTCGCCACACAGAGAGAGACAGAGAGACAGAAAGCGAGAAATCACCCCCCCTGGGGGGGATGGCCACGCCGCAATCCCTTCTCTCTCGGGATCTTGGGCACACACACACACGTGCCCGGCGTGAGTTTTAAGCCACCAGGTCCGGGACGCGAACTGCGGTCGACTCGGTGTTGCCGTACATGGGAGTCCAGCGACATAGCCATTACGCTAACTGCTGGTCCCTCTATTTTACTTTTATTAGAAATTTATAGTTTGTAAAAGTTTTAAGATACACTCATATTTCATTTTTATAACAACCCAGTTTTATAAGTGTTCATTTTCTCCTTCTCTAGGCAAGAAATTTAAGGATAAAAGAAGAAAAGTGACTTCCCCAAAGTCATAGCGGGAATAAGTGACTGAAACACAAAACAACGACGCGTTTTTTTCCAACACTCTGAGAGTCGAATTTTAAGTATAAGTCATGAAAGAGTAGAAATTCCAAGAAAATGACGGGGCAATTAGTCATAACACTCATGGAATCAAAGAAGATAACCTTATTTGCTTTCCCTGAGAAGCAACGAATTCAGCTATATACATTGATGAAAAATTATATAGGTCAAAATATTTACTTATTTTTCTCACAAAGAGAAAGACTTCATTTTATTAAATGGTTCCGTCACTGAATCTTATGGAATAAAAGAAATGATGGCCTTATTAGTAGTTGAACCACACTTTCAATACTACTTGTTAATGCAGAAATGAAATCCAATGTCTCTTATATTACATTAAGTAAATTTATGTCTTTATTTCTTGACACCTATTTATCTATTTCACAACACAAAAAATAATGAATGTCAAAAAGATATTTATAACATTTTTTATTAGATAAAGATATTTCAAAGGATAATATCATTTCTATTAAGATTTCTAATCACAGACATTACACAAATTGTTTTATTAGTAAACATTCTGTAACTACATTTCATTCTTGTCAAACAATATATTTGCCAACTCACTGCCCCATCTGCATACCAGAGCAAGGGAAAACTTAGTGGGTTAAAAACAATTGAAGTTAAAAAAACATATATCAACAAAAAGACTGAGCATTAATGAACTGAGTTGTGATCCCATATTGGCTGTGTGACTTAAAACTCTCTGAGCCTTTGTTTCTTCCCCATGAAATAAGGCAAATAATTTAAGTTTATTTGGCCTTAATTTTTTATGGTCTCCAGTTTAATGACAAAGAAAAAATTGTTTTAATTGAAAAAGTGTGCATAGGGAACAGCAGTTGGCATAATGACTATGTCACTGAACTCCCACATAGTCGACAGCGGTTAGAGTCCTGGACCTGGTGGTTTAAACTCATTCCAGGCGTGTGTGCATTTGTGCCCAAGATCCCAAGAGGAGAATGGAGGAGAAGGGATTGCCGTGTGGCCATCCCCCCAGAGGGTGATTTCTTGCTTTCTATTTCTCTATCTCTCTCTGTCTTTCTGGCAAGTGTACACACCCTATAGCAAAAGCCTCTCAGAAAAAGAAAGAAAGAAAAAAAAAAGTGTGCATATTTATAGTGCACAACAAGTTTTATATATGTATATGTGTATATATATATACACACACACACATTATGGAATGACTAAATAAAGGTAATTAACATATCCATTGACTCACATATTTATCTTCTGTGTGTGTGCGCGTGTGGTGAGACTATATTGATGCAGAAACAAGGGGGCACAGGGGTGATTGGGCCCAGAAAGTCACTATGAGACACAGGTTCTTGTCCTTCACTCAGGAAGAATTAGAGTCACAGACACAGAGAGTAGATACAGCAAAACTGGGACTTTATTGAAGGAGAGGGAAGAAAAATCAGAGCTCCCAAGAAGAGAGGGGTCCCAGAAAATGGGTTGCCCAGGAGGAATACATTCTAGTGTTCTATAGTACAGTAGAGTAACAATCGTTAATAATACTTCATTGCATATTTCAAAATGGCTGAAAGAGAGGATTTTCAATCTTCTCAAAAAAAATATAGCATTGCCATCTAATATTGTCAGTCCCTCAATATTTATTATACCTTATGATTCTTTATTTGGAAAAAATCCAAAGGAGATATTAAATCATAACTATTTATTTTGAAAGGATCATGCCATTCCTGATTAAGTCTTTAACATGACAAATTCTTCTATCACCAAACCTTTCAAAAAGTACCTTACTTACAGGTACTTGGATTCCTTTTTTTTTTTTTTTTTTTTAAGAAGCTTTTGTCTTAGGGCATGTGCACTCACTAGGAGAGAGAGAGGCAGAGATAGTGAGAGGGAAAGTGAGAAATCTACCCCCACAGGGGAAGTCCATGCTACAATCCTTTCTACTCCATTCCCCTCCCATGATCTTGGGCATACATGCACATATGCCTGGTGTGATTTTCAAGACACTGAGTCTGGGACTCAAACCACAGTCAGTGATGTGGGAGTCCAGAGACTTAAGCGCTATGCCATCTGCTTGCCCCCAGGTACCTTGTTTCTATAATATATTATCTACTAAGACTCAAATTAGGAAATATTAATACAATTTTATTCATAACAGGTGTTGATAATTTTATGTACTCATAATTTCATAAAAGTTCTCATATATTCTGACTCCAAATATAATAGAAGACACAAGTCTAATATTATCCAATATACTAAAATAAAACAATTCTAAACAAATAATACACAAATAAAAAACAACAGCTATCTGTACAAAACATTTTCTTTTCATTTGCCCTAAGGACCTCAAATTATGATAGCCCCATCTCAATGCTTAATAATAGTACAAACATTGAAAACTAAATTTTATAGCACTAAAAAGAAGACATAAATAACTCGTATCAATTCTACAACATTACAAATTGTGGCAAACAATGAATAAAGCTTTGTTTCATCTATTCTAGTTGGATATTAAAATCTATAAAATATTTCAAAATATTAAAATATTAAAAAATTTATAGTGTTGTAGAGTCTTCATTCTCACCTATCACTGTTTTCCAAAACAGTCTTGCTATAGCATTTCTTTGCTTTTTTTTAGCTATTAGGTCCTTTACTACTTTTATTGCTATTCAAGTATATGTGTCTATTCTGAAGACTGCATTTCCTTTTCCTGCATGCAAATGACCAGAAATAAAAAATAAAGGATAAAAAATAAGGATCAAAGAGGTTAAAATGTACCTTCTGAATTATTCCCTCAAAAATAGTAGACTATTCCTAGAGACTTCCTTTGTCCTATCCGGTATCGGTATTTCTGGGATTCAGGCAGTGCAGAGAAAGGAACAAGCCCAAAGAGAATTATCACCCTGCTGGTAATTCTTTCCATTAACAGAGACAACTGAGGGTTGACTGTTCACTTGAAAGTTTTCAAGGAAAATGTGTTTTAGGGTATGTGCTGCCAAAGTGAGCACAGGAAAATGTTTCCAAATGTCAGATATAAGTGTATTGTTCCTGTTCATTCCAAAAGGAATTTATTGTGTGCCCACTGTGTGACCAGCTCTGTGCTAGGGGAGCTTTCGTATGTGTCATTTAATTTAATCCTTTCAGAAAATTTACCAGCTACTTTACCAAAATAAAGAAAATGGGCGACCAGCAGATGGCGTAATGGGTGCTGGACTCCCACATAGTAAACTGCGGTTCTGAGTCTGAGACCCAGCAGCTTAAAACACACAGGGCATGTGTGTGTGTGCATATCCAAGATCCTGAGAAGAGAATAGAGGAGAAGGGATTCCAGCATGGCCATCTCCCCTGGGGGGTGATTTCTTGCTTTCTGTCTCTCTGTTTTTCTCTGTCTCTCCAGGGAGTGTTTGTACCCTATAGCAAAAATCTCTTTAAAAAAAATCAAGATAAAGAAAATGGGTTCAGAGTTGTTACAGATTCACATGACTGGTAAGAGACAAACCTGGGATTCAGACCCAATTTTCTGATTCCAAAGTAGTTAGTAACAGAGTACTGTTAGAGTTACCTAAAATGATGTATTTTGATTTTAGATTTTAAAATGTTTAAATTTTAAAATGGTGTAAAGTGAATTATTTGACACTATTAATTTGTAAATGTAAAACAAACCAAAAAACACATCTGTTATATAATACCAGAAAAAAAGCCAACTCATATTCTGATTGCTTGTATTTACAAGTAAAAAATAATTATGTCCTGCACTTTAAACAATGCTTGACTAGGGGTATTTGCAATTTAATAAGAATGTACTATGTCAGAATCAGAGCTTAAAATGAGCACTTTACACTCCTGGGAAATAGATTTTTTTAATGCATAGCATAGTTTTTTTTGGTATTATTTTGGATTATACTAATGAAATGTTCAAAACTTCTACCATGAAGTTTGTAATGAACATAGAAAATAAACGCAACTGACTGGAAGAGTAGTCAATTCTGAAACTTTACTACCAATATTTTAGAAATAAAAGTAATTTTTAAGACAATGGTTCTAAACATAGCACAGTTTTGTTCCCCATGGTACATTTGTCAAAGTCTGAAGACATTTTGGTTGTCATAACTAGGTGCAGGGGTTGCTACTGGCATCTTCTGGGTAGAGACCAGGGAGACTGCTAAACACCCTGCAGTGAACAGGACAGCCTTCTATATAAAAGAAACATCAGGCCCCAAATGTCAACAGTGTCAAAGTTGCATAACCTTTTTAATATTTATTTCATTTTATTAATCATTATCATTATTTTTTTAATTTACTCTAGGGCACACACACTCTCCAAAGAGACGAGAAAGAATGAAAGTAAGCCACCAGATCAGAACTTGAACTGTGCTTGCCCATGTGGGAGTCCAGTGCCTTAATCACTATGCCAATGGCCCCAAGAAATCCTATCTTAAGTGTATGTTTTCAGCACTCACCAAGTACTTTTTATTTATTGTGTAATATTTAAGATATACAAAAATATATACATAACACAATCTTCATGTCTATCATTGAATTTGAGAAATAAAGAGTAAATATCCCTAGTGGATTCTTTCCTGCCTCCCTAAACATTTTTAGAAATTAAATACCATTATGTCATATCTATATTGTACTATGTTAAAGTGTGCTATAGCATGTCGACTAAACTACATTATCTTAAATTACACTATAATGATAAAATGTCTCTTTTTAAAGAATTATTTCATTTTGACCAGAGAGGAACAGAGAGGGAAAGTGAAAAAGCAAGCCACCAGGTCCAGGACTTAAACCATGGTCAGCTATGTGGGAATCCAGTGTCCTTAACCACCACGCCACCTGATAGCCCCAGTGATCATATATCCTTAACAGAGCTGATGACTACATACATTCTACTGTACAGTGGAGGTCTAGAATTATAATTTTGCAAATAGCATGTGGTACATAAAGATTTATTCCTTTAGTACAGAAAGGAAGGGTTTCATTACTTTACCTCCTTAATACACAAAAGAGAAATAGTAGTTTTACAAATATAATCAGTTAGAGAAGTGTTATAATTTGTTCAATATATATCTATCCAATAATCTCTGGATTTGTAGCAAATTTATATACTAAAAAAAATGAGTAGGATGCTAGTAGGAAAAATGTGTTATTTTTTCCCATTAAAATATTGAAGCCTGGTCTCTGCGCCTCATATCTCTCGGGTTGAAGAACTACTTTTTTTTTCCTTTGTCTAGAAGGAGCCTTACACGTTAGAGTAGGGGTTATGATAGATCCTTTCTTCTCTTTTCTCAGTTCAGAGTCTTGAAAGTTTAGAGCACCTTGTCCATGTTCTACAATTACAAAGGAATAACCTGGTCTACCTCAAACTTCACCTAACTTTGACAAAGCCAGTGGATTTATGGTCTGAAAGTACAATAATTTTAATGAACTTATACCATAGGTTAAAGCACACAAGGCAGCAGAATATATGATCTTTGAGGCCATATCTTGCTTAATAAGTCCTATGTTGTGTTCATAGTATAAACAGGCTGAATTTTTAAAATACTTTAAAAAAATAATCCAATTAGTACAAGAAAATTTCAATTGTTAAAAGCTACCCTTTCTTTCTTGGTAAGCAACACAACCAGTGAAGGTGACAAATGAAATATTCATATGAATCAAGAAAACTTATAGAGGGAATGAAAATACATACTTTTCACATTTGCTCAAAATGGGTGTGATTTTAACAATAGGCTAAAAGTAACAAACAAGAGCCAAAGAAAATCACAACCAAGAAAGGCAGGAAAACAAATATTTCTAAAAAAAAAAAAATCACTTAACTGGTCAGAAGCAAAAATAAAAAAGAATACCAGCTCAAGGATAAATGTATGTTTAGATTACAATAGCATGCAATAAAATAATTATTCCACCATGATGAGAAATGAAAAAAAGATTTTATGATTGTTACTGTCATTTTTAATGCTTCATTTTCCCTAAAGAATTATAAAAATGTACATGGTGAATACAAGTTGTTATTTAAGAGAAAAATGCTTTCCAATTCCACAATACTAATGCCATTACAGGCTTAATTGATATACTCGTAGTCTTCTAAAGTCATCAACCCTCGTAAAGTGCACGAACACATGCAGACTCACAAGCCTGCATAAAATACAGATGGTCGATAGCCGCGTAAATAGATCAATGATTACAAAGATAGATTGAGGAGACAAAAACGAGCTCTACTATTACACATGCATGAACTTCCTGACTATAAGAATAATTATACTCTAGAACTGGTTAATTGAGGAAAGTTGAAGAATCTTTTTTTTCCCTGCAGAATCAATAGATACCCATCTATCTTTGATGACTAAGGTGTAGCATTGCCTGGAATCAGGGGAACAGACTCGATGACCTTTGCTTCATTCACTTTATCAGTGTGCCCAGTAATAAGTTATATAGACCATATTATCATCTGCTTTGAGATGCAAAATTTGAGAAAACACAATCATGTGGCAACCTGTAGTCCCTGAACATCAAATATACCTGGTAACTAGATATTCAAAAGAATTTCAGAAAAGTAATACACCAGTATATGAGGAAATTATTAGGAGTTAGGAGGGGGATGGGGGGACCAGCAGTTAGCGTAATGGCTATGTCGCTGGACTCCCACATAGTCGACTGTGGTTTGAGTCCTGGACACAGTGGCTTAAACTCACGCCGGGCACGTGTGCGTGTGTGCCCAAGATTCCGAGAGGAGAATGGAGGAGAAGGGATTGCGGCGTGGCCATCCCCCCGGGAGGTGATTTCTCACTTTCTGTCTCTCTGTCTCTGTCTGTCTGGTGAGCGCGCGTGCCCTATAGCAAAAACCTCTCCAAAAAAAAAAAAAAGAGGGAGATAGGGAGGAAGTTGGAAGATTTCCTTACATGTACTATAGAGGGCCATCTACAAACATATTTCACTTGAAGTATTATTAAGGACAATTTAGGCCTTTTGTCAAATAACATAATTTATTAAAGATATAAGAGAGTTAGGCAGGATAGGAGGAAGGAAGGATATATGAAAAGAGGAAAGGAAGAAAGGGGCAAAGAAAGTGAAGCAGGTGAAGGGACGGCAACAGACAGGACACCACAAAGCTGTATATCCAGAACCATCAGGTGGCACGGTAGGTAGGGCACTGGATTTTCACAAGGTTCAAGTTCCAGAAAATCATGCTGGGTGCATGTACATCCATGCCCAAAATCCAAACAGGAGAATGGAAGAGAACAGACTACGATGTGACCATTCCCTCTAGGGGGTGACTTCTCACTTTTCTCTTTCTGTCTCTCTGTGTGTCTCTCCAATCAACATATCCAAAAGCCTAAAAGAAACAAAAAAGCTGTATGTCCCATAGAAATGTATCTATCCCATTACAGTAAGAGAGTCAGAGACCAAAAGACTATAAATATTGTAATTGGAACATCTCAAGGGATACAGATGTCTGGTACAGTAGGGATTGTTTTAAGAAGAAACTATATGAAATAACAACTGAAGAAAGTCACAGAAAATTGAGATAGTAAAAAGGGACCTCTTTCCTATGTTAGCTTTTGCCACATACCACAGTATTCTGATATATGGACTCTCTTGCTCTAATTTCTCTACCACCACCCATCCTCTCCAACTCCGCTCTTCAGAAATGTAGTCTTTTTTTATTCCATTGGCCACTTTTTTCACTAGGAACCATATAAATTTCATTGATTCCCAAACTCAAGCAGTCATTTTGTAAATGACTCCCAAAATCCTTATTTTCAGTCCTAACCTTTATACTTTCTTCCAATACATATTTGAATGCAATACCATCCATAAAATTTTCTCCTCTATCCTTTATTTTTCTCCTCTCCTACAGATTTGATTTTTGTGTCAGTGATATAACCAATCCTGCCTATTATGAAGAGTTCCCAATTAACCATTTTCTTTTTTACCCACTTTTCTTTTTTCCCTACTTCTGACGTATTTCAGGGCCTCATTGTACTTGAAATAGTAAATATCTCCCTATGTGTGGTTTTTTTTTTAACCAAGACATTTGTTATAGTGCAGCTAGAGTAACTTTCTTAAACACACAATTTAGCCATGTTCAAAGTCAATAAGTTAGCATTCGAATTGTCTATTAGAAATCAAAATGTCTGGGGCCAGCTGTGGTAGTTAAGGGCACTGGACTCCCACATGGATGACTACAGTCTGAGTCCCGGACCTGGCCGTTTGCTTTCTCACTTTCTCTCTCTTCCCAAATTAAAATAAATAAATAAATAGCATTACATAAAATAATTTTTAAAAAATCAAAATATCTAGGCTGGCACATAGGAGCTATATTCCACATGGCTGATTGTAGTTTTTAAACCCAGCATCAGAGACTTGAAACAAACTGGATGCATATGCATGCCCAAAATTCCAATAGGATGCAGACATGAAGTACAACTGATTAGAGCACAGCTACATCTGATAGTGGGATACTTTCTCCCTCCCTCTCTCAGTTGAGTGCACAAGCCCTCTGGCAATGAAAAAAAATCAAAATGTCTGATGGTCATAGGGGCTAGGAGTGAGTCAGAGTGGTAGAGTCTATGGCAAATGAGAAAGTATAACATTAAAATTCTACTGTTGGGACCAGCAGTTAGCGTAATGGCTATGTTGCTGGACTCCCACGTGGTCGACCGCGGTCCGCGTCCCGGACCCGGTGCCTTAAACTCACGCCGGGCGCATGTGCATGCGTGCCCAAGATCCTGAGAGGAGAATGGAGAAGGGATTGTGGCGTGGCTATCCCACCTGGGGGGTGATTTCTCACTTTCTGTCTGTCTTTCTCTGTCTGTCTGATGAGTGCATGCACCCTATAGCAAAAACCTATCCAAAAAAAAAAATTCTACTGTTTAATCACTATAAGGGCAAATAAGACAAATTTTATACAGATAGACAAAAAAAAAAAATGTGTGCACCCAAGTCACTAGTTTTTGATGTCAGTGCCTCTACAATGTGACCCCAACCAATCATCTCTTTTTTAAAAAGAATTATTTTAACATTAATTATTTGATTAATTTAATTTGGACAGAAAGTACAGAGTAAGAGAATGAGAGAGTGAGAGAGAGAGAGAGAGGAAAAGTGAAAAAGAAAGCTGCCAGGTCTGGGACTCAAACCACGGTAATCACCATGCCACCTGCTGACCCCACAACTCATCTTCAAAAAAAAAAAAATTCTTTCATTTGCATGTCTAGTTTCCCAATTATTTTTTTAAGTTTACGTTTAATTACTGTACATCTTTACAGTATACAACATGGTTTTCCCAGCATGAATACAAATGTGTATTAGTCAAGTCATGCATTATCTTCAACAGATAACTTTTCATTTTTGTCTGTTAAATGTTTGGTATTCTTTCCCCTGACCCCCTTCCTCCCATCCCTATTATCAATCCTCTTCTATATTGTCTCAAGCATTTACAGTTGCACTCCCTGCTATTACACCTTCCAATCTTTGAGTTTCTACAGTAGAGTGCAGATATTTAATATAGATTAAGTGGGGACAAACAATGCCTATCTTTCATAGTCTGGCTTGCTTTGCTAAGCATTAAATTTTCCATATTCATCCACTTTGTATCAAATGTCACAGTTTCACTGTTTTTTTTAATGGCTCAGTAATATTCCACAGAGTACATACGCCACATTTTTTCAATCCACTTGTCTGTTCTTGGACATCGGGGCTGATATCGTGTCCTACCGATTGTGATTAATGATGCAATAAAAATGGGTGTGCAACTGTTTTTAATACTGAGGGTTTTCCCACCTTTGGGTATGTACCTAAGAGTGGAATTACTGGGTTGTATAGTAGTTCTATTTGTAGGTTTCTGAGGAACCTCCATACTATTCTCCACAGTGGCTGTACTAATTTACATTCCCGCCAACAGTATAGGATGGTTCCCTTTTCACTGTAGCCCTGCCATCACTTATCAATCATTCTTCACTTTTTAAATCTTAGACATTGTGACTTGGGTTAAATGGTATTTCATTGTGGTTTTCCCTTATGATAAGAGATTTTGAACACTTTTCCATATGCATTTTGGTCACTCATATGTCTTTCTTAGACAACTGACTAGTCAGCTCATTAGTCCTTCTTTTGATTGGATTTATTTATTTACTTACTTACTTACTTATTTTTGCAGCTAAGTTGCCAGAGATCCCTATATATTCTGGTTATCAGTCTCTTATCTGAGGCATAGTTTGGAAACACATTCTCACACTCTGAAGGTTGTCTCCTCACTCTAATTATTGTTTCTTTTGCTGTGTAGAAGCTTTTTAGATGATGTAGTCCCACTTGTCTATTTTCAGGATTATTGCTTGTGTTTTGGAGTTCTTATTTAAGAAGTCGTTGCCTACTCTGCTATTCCCAAGAGTTTTCCCTGTGTTTTCTACCAGTAGTTTTATAGTTTCAGGTTTTACGTTTAGATCCTTGATTCATTTTGAGTTGATTTTTGTTAAGGATAAGAGATAGGGGTCTAGTTTCATTTTTCTGGAGGCGAAGATCCAGTTTTCCTAGCACCATTTGCTGAAGAAGTTTTCTTTTCTCTACTGGGTTGTATCGTGCCCTTTGTTGAAAATCAGATGGCTATATGTTTTGGGGAAAATCAACTCATCTTTTAAATGCTCTTTCATCATTGCCATTCTCTATGACTTCTGAGCTATAGCAGAATAATAAAGACACACTTTTGCACACCATTCCCTTTTCTGAGTCCTCACTACATGAATCCTGCTACTGTTTCACAGTCCAAGTCAAGTTGTACTTCTTCCAGAAAGATCACTTTAACCACAGACCACTAAAATTTACAGCTCCTCTACTTTGAACCTTTGTAGCAGTTTCTAGCTTTCTTCTCTCTAATCATGGACCCCTTTACACCAGCTTTTGGATTCCTTCTCAGAATAAAATAAAATGTAGAGTGTGATAAAAGAAACCAATTACATTACAATAGCTATCAACATATTTACAAACATAAATTGTGTTATAGTAATAAATGTGCTTCTTGATTAAAGCATTAAAACTAAGACCAAGTGGCAACTCTAATAAAAACTATAGTTTCTGAAGTAATGACCTCATGTGCAGGTTGCAGTCAAAACACCACAGTACAAGAATATTCTATAAAATTACCTTTAGGCTATGCATATGAGGTGTATATAAAACATAAATGCATTTTGTATTTAGACTTGAGTTTCATTCCCCAATATATATCATTATGTATATACCAATATTCCAAAATCTGGGGAAAAAATAGCTGAAATCTAAAACACTTTTGTTTCAAGCACTTTGTGTTTTTGTTTTTCTTTTTCTTTTTTTGGAGAGGGTTTTGCTATAGGGCATATGTGCATGCCAGAAAGACAGAAAAAGGCAGAGAGACAGAAAGAGAGAAATCATCCCCTGTGGGGGGATGGCCACACTGCAATCCCTTCTCCATTCTCCTCTTGGGATCTCGGGCACGCATGCACATGCACCTGGTATGAGTTTAAGCCACCAGGTCTGGGACTCGAACCATGGTCAACTACATGGGAGTCCAGCGACACAGCCATAATGCTAACTGCTGATCCCTCAAGCACTTTGGATAAGGGATGCACAACCTGTATTTGGAAGTAACATATAATTGCATATATTAAAAGATCCTCAAACGACCACAAGATATACTGTTTTTGTTTTGTTTCCCTTTTAGAGAGAGATTTTTTCTATAGCATACATATGCTTGCCAGAGAGACAGAGAGACAGAAAGCAAGAAATAACCCCTCAGGAGGGATGGACACACTGCCATTCTTTCTCCTCCACTCTCCTCCTGGTATCTTGGGACTGTAAGCACATACACCCAGTATGAGTTTCAAGTCTCTGGGTCTGGGACTTGAACCACAGTCAGCCATGAGGGAGTCCAGCAATGTAACCTTACACCATCTGCTGGTCCCATGATGTACATTTAAATGTTTCTATAATTTACTGTATGTACTTTAGGACATTTTGATTTCTGCCCCATGGATAACTCAGACTTTAGCTTAAATTTAGATAGTTTGAAATAACAGAGACATTAGTATTTTTCATAAATTATCTTAAAATTTGAGCATGAGCTTCCTGATTAAATGAAATTATTTTTCTTGCTTTCCAGTAGGCATTTATTTTGCCAAATAACTAAAATCTACAATAGGCAAGGAAGCACCTCAACCAGTACTAGAAGAGATAGTACTGGCGTTAATTCAAGTGTCTGAGAAGTGATATATCTTTGATTGTTTTTTGTTGTTTTTGTTGTTAAAAGGAGCCAAGCATGCTACATGAGCAACAAACTATGATTATGCATGGATGGAGTTTAGCACTGTAATCAAATAGAACTTACAACACAGTTAATCTGATGGTACATATTTAATGCTATGCATTATCGATGTGCTACATGGTAATTAGACATAAATGGTAAACAGCTCTTAGGAATGGCAATTTGATGTTACTTTTGCATCACTGAAGCAAAATTTCTGGGATGGGAGTGGGAAAGAGATGCCATTGACTCTGTTCTTTTCTCCTGCCTGAGTGAAAGTAGGGTCTGCTGGGGCCTGGAAAATCATATAAAGTTTCAACACAGGGGCATTCTCCTTACTAGAAGATACTCAGAAGTCTGCTCTTTGTAAGTAAAAGCAATAGTAACCGTGGTAACTCAGGTGAGTTACCATTTGTGCCTTGTACTCAAGTAGCACGATTCCAATTATGCATATTATATTTAACATTAGACTGTTTCCTCTTATAAACAGAACTAAGAGAATGAGTTTTAATTGAGTATGGTAAGGAACAAGAAGAAATTTTAGAGTATTTCATACCGAGAAGGAAAGGAAGCTTGTCTTTAAAAAAGGAAGGTCCTCGGCCAATAAAAGGTACAAAACGAAAAGAAGGCATCAAATTGGTGGGGTAAAGAAAGAAGGGGTAAAACGTACGGACACATGAAAAGGAGGAAGAGATAAAGACTTAGAAAAAGGAATGGAGGCCTAGAAAACAGGAAGAGATGAGACAGGTGCAGGTCAACCCTCACACACAGAAACAGGAACATGGAAGCACAAAGTAGCTCTCTGCAGTATCTATGCTTTACGATTCTCTTTCATGTACCTTCCCAGAGTACAATCCAAGATCTAGCATAATAATGTAATTTTACAAGCAGCTGGGTGGACTGCATAGTGGCTAAAATTAAATCAGCAAATTCAAGAATTGAGACATAATTTACTGCCATCTCCAAATTGTAAGCAATTCATTCCTCCCAACTGGATCAGTCTTTTTCAATTTCAGGAGAGAAACAAAATATATGTATATTGTTTATTTTACAAATAAAATGAAATAGAAAAAAATCCAGATAATAAATGTCTATATACATATTTTAAAAGCTTGCTGTATAAGGGACATTTATATGCAAGAATATCTCTGTGTGTCTGTCTTACATTCCCTAAAGAGCTGACAATATAATTTCATTTTAAACAATAAAGATTTTTAATATTATTGGCAAAAAAATACCACAATACCATCTGGCATATTTACTTTTATTGTCTACATATATAATATTTTATCACAATTCTATTAAAAAGATATCAATCTAAAAAAATTGAAAAATGAATTTAAAAAAGAAAATATCCAAGTTACCTGAATTAAGGCTTCACTCAGCATATCTTCATTAACCTCCAGAATAATGTTTTTTATTTCTTCATATGGCATGCGATATGATCCCAGGAAGATAGCTAAAATAAAATTTCATTTTATTAAAATAGCATTAAAATCTGGAAGTCCTAAAAAACACTTGATTCCTATTTCATAGACTCAAAATATGAAATTTCTTTCATCGATACTAATTTACAGATTATGAACAAACAAAAATTGTTTCTGATTAATGAACTATTCAATTCATCTAGGCAAAATGACCTATTTATCTCATGTTCTAACATTTACAACACACGTATATTAATATACAAAATAAAACTACTAATAGCACACCTGATGTTATGCTTATGAAGTTTTAGACTGAGCTGATACAAAATGGCTCATGAAAACTTAGAGCTTTTAATTCATATTAAAGTTTTAATTCAATGGAAAGTTTGGTGTGGAGATTATCATACAAATCTAACATAGTCTTTCTCACAAATGACAATAAAGTAACCAAATTTAAAAAAAAATCTCCCTTGCAATTCTTCCACATTAAAAAAAAAAAGGTTCTTAGATCATCCATGGAGTCTTCATTCCTGTCAATATTCATGTGGTATACTATTAGCTTTTTTATATATTGAATCATGATTTATCCTGTCAACTTTTTCTAAATTGGATATATATCATATTGGATATATTGCTGGATTAATTGGATATAATTCAATAAATTATACCTGGAATAGCTTACAATAATTCAGAAGGCATTTTTCAATTACATGTTCCATTTTAATTGCCATTAAATATATTTTTAAATTTTATTTAGTATTTTTTTTATTTGCTGTAGGGCATGTGAGCTCACCAGAAAGAGACACACACACAGAGGGGGGGGGGGAAGGTGAGCA
>NW_006204341.1:2097172-2099030 GCF_000334495.1 Tupaia belangeri chinensis
TGGAGAGACAGAAAGCAAGAAATCACCCCCAGGAAGATTACCATGCCACAATCCCTTCTCGTCCATTTTCTTCTTGAGATTTTGCACATGCACACACAGGTGCCTGGCATGAGTTTTAGCCGCTGGGTCTGGGAATTGAACCATGGTCAACTACATGGGAATCCAGCAACATAACCATTACGCCACCTCTTGGTCCCCCAAATATATTTTTAAAAGAACTCATAGATGTGTTCTTGTCACCATAACCTGAATATATTTCTTTCTTTCTTTTTTAAAGGATTATTTATTTAATTACGTTTGTTATAATTTTTTTAATTTGACCAGAGAGAGAGAGAAAGGGAAAATGAGAAAGGAAGCCACAGGTCCAGGACTTGAACCATAGTTGGCCATGTGGGAATCCAGCGTTTTTGCACACCACACCACCTACCAGCCCCACATAAACATATTTCTAAGAATATTATTCATAAAATGGCCTGCATTATTTCAGTGGTAGCAAATTTGGAAACATCTTCACTGTCCAAGCAAATAATTACCAGGAAGTAAAGATAAAATGAGATCACCATAATCTAAATAAATAATGCTGACAGATTTCAACCAGAAATTAAGATCATAACTGTTTTGGAAAAATGTATAAGCATGAATTTTATAAAGAAAATGTACTATCTGGTAAGCAATACACACATTTACAACAGCTTTTACTGAACCAACTACTTTTCAGAGAAGAACATTCCCACTGACATAAGAATGATGAGTTGTTTATTTTAATCTGATTCTTGAGAATGTATTCTTTAACAAAATAAACGCCCTTTGTATTCCTGAGCACAATTAGAAATGCTTGATGTATTGAAATTTCTCACGCATAATGCTTTTTAGTATTTTCAGAATCTAATTGTTGAATATTTAAGTGACCAAAAAAATTCTGAATTCAGTGAATCTAATTGTAGGATATTTAAGTGACCAAAAAAATTCTGAATTCAATATAGATGGAAGAGTATGTTAAAGTAAAATTTAAAGGCCTAGATTTTAAATGAAGATGTGACTAACTGTCCGATTGCTTTAGCAAAAGCACACTTAATGGCTGCGTGGCTTTTTTAAGGCTTCAAGGTTCACTAACCAGTTTTAAAATGCAGTGGTTAACAATTTAACTAACTCACATCACAATTCCTTCAAATATAAGGGAACAGCAGTGAAATGATTTACCCAATGTGACCAACTAGTGAATACTCTAAAATTGTCAATCCCAGGCCAAGGAGGAGAAAAATCAACGTTCTTTTATCAACTCTGCCTTATGTTTCAAGATGTCCCCTAGCAATGCTTTATTACTGGTACTTTCCAAAGCCTTATTATTCATAAATTTCATCGAGCTTGACCAAGGCTAAATTTTTATTTTCTCCATAATGGCTAACTGACAAATAGGCAACCCAAATCATATTTACATAGAAATTTATTTCTAGGAGATACTAAAAATACCCACACAGAATTTTATTTCTAGGAGATACTAAAAATACCCACGTGCAGAAGTCACAACTTTCTTTAAATACATTTAACGACCCCTTATCACCACTTCCAATTCTATCCCCAATGCAGAAAATACTACATACACAGATTCTGGGCTGTTTTCGGATCCAAAAGTCACAATTCTTTCACTTTCTTCTTTGTAGGCACAGTCTTCTTCTCTTCTGAAGCTTCTACATTCTTTTGAACTGAAAGAAAAATGTTGATTCATAAACAATAATGGTACTAATCCAAGTACACAGAATTACATTAGTAAGGCATATTAACTACATTAATAAAGCTCATTCTGAAATCAATAAATGTGTTTATTTCCTTAGTTAAAAAGAGAGGATAAACATAAAAA
>NW_006204341.1:2099060-2100099 GCF_000334495.1 Tupaia belangeri chinensis
TAAATATCAGCACTTAGGCAGAAAAGATAAGCCAAATAGAACCAAAAATCAATTGCTGCTTCTTACCTAATGTGCAACATTAATTACTCCTTTACCAGGTACCTACAGCAGCACTAGAATGAAATACATAGTAAAATCTCACTAATTTGGACTAATTGGGGAAAAAAGGGAAGACATGCATTTCTCCTAAAAAATGGTAAAATTTAGACATTCATTTAATTTAGCGAAATTGCTTTAAAGCACCTAAGCTAACTTTAACTGCTGAACAGGTTGCCATATAAAAATTCTTGCTGAGCCTGCTTTGAAGAATAGGCATAAACCATTTGCAAGATGCACAATTGTAGCACCATTTGCATACATATAATAAAAGAACCTCAAAGAGATGGTCTTTTGTGTAAGTTAGCTTTGTCTGCCTCATTGTTTTTTTTAAAATACTATTTGCTTTCTTAAAACAAAAGACTTACATTTGCTTTCTTCAGAAAATAACCCTCTAATTTCATTAAAAGGTCTGAAATACTTAGTGGTGGCACTGCTGAGCAGGGGCTTTAGGCCCCCTACAACCTCTCAGCCCATCCCCCCCAAATAAACTGGCCCTCAAAACAATGAGCTGTCTGCTATGAAAATGAAGCAGGAAATCCCCTAATACTCTCCTGTAGAGAAATTCTACAGCCATCATTGTAGTCAAGGGTTGGCAGTTTACCTCTCCTAGTATAAAAATAAGGTTGTAGGTAATGGCGCCATCAAAAAATATGAGAAAAGTAAAGCCACCACTTTTTTCAGCCAAGTACAGTGAGAGGCTCTTGTTCCAAAACTCATGCTGCCAATTTTCATTATTGATTCATGTGGCCATAATCATCCTGCTTCTTTATCGCTATTAAAAATATAACTTCATTAGGAAGCAATAATATTAGCTTAATTCTTTTAATCTTTCTTCAGAGATCACAAATGAGCTGCTTATTTTCCTTTGGGAGAAAAATCAACACACAACAGCATCTGGGAAACTTTCATGACATATTACATGAAAATATTGGAATTTAAG
>NW_006204341.1:2100110-2143700 GCF_000334495.1 Tupaia belangeri chinensis
TATAGTATGTCCATTAGCACTCCCTTTGTTTTATTGGAGCTAAATACAGAAAAATTAAATGAGCTTACTACAGAAATAACAAGTGAAATAAATTACCTAAATAACTAAATTACTAACAGTTCTAAACTTTATTGGATGACCAATCTAAAAGTGATACAGGGTCCAAGAGAACAAGATAACAATTATACCTGAAAATCCCAATCTTATGAGAGACTGCAAGTAGTTTACCATGTGTTTTTTTCTGTACAATAATCAAAATTTTAATTTATTTTTTACTCCCAGCATAAAACAACTATACATAAAGAAATGACAGCCCATGGGGCCAGCAGGTGACCTGGTGGTTAAAGTGCTGGACTCCAATATGGCCTACCACAGTTCAAGTCATGGACTTATTAGCAGCTTACCTTCTTACTTTCTCTCTCTCTCACCAAATTAAAAATAATAATAATAATACATAAAATAAGGGCTGGCAGGTGATGTGGTGGTTAAAGGCTCTGGATTCCTGCATGGCCAACTACGGTGCATGGCCAACTACGGCTGGAGTCCTGGACTGGGCGACTTCATTTCTCATTCTCCCTCTCTCTCTGGTCAAGTTAAAAATAATAACAAATGGAATTAAGTAAATGTTTTTTTAAAAAAATAATACATAAAATGAAATAATTCTTAAAAGAAAAAAGAAATGATAGCCCAATAGTCATTTTTGTTGTCTAGAACCAATAGTCATTCCTTTGGTCTATAAAAAAAAACAGAGTTACTGAATTATATTAAAAGTACTTCTAGGGGGACCAGCAGTTAGCGCAATAGCTATGTCGCTGGAGTCCCGCAATTCGCGTCCTGGATCGGTGGCTTAAAACTCAGGCTGAGCGCGTGTGCATGTGTGCCCAAGATCCAGAGGAGAAGGGATTGTGGCGTGGACATCCCCCCTCGCGGGTGATTTCTCACTTTCTGTCTGACTCTGTCTGTCTGGCAAGTGCAAGAAACCTCTTAAAAAAAAAAAAAAAAAGTACTTCTTGGGCCCAGAAGAAGCCTAATTTGACTAAAAATTGCAAAACCTATAAATACTAGCTAGTGTTTGTAATATTGGATTGTTTGTAATATTGGATTGCCCAAGATCCCGGGAGGAGAATAGAGGAGAAGGGATTGCGGCGTGGCCACACACACACACACACACGCACATGCGTGCGCGGGGAGTGATTTCTCACTTTCTGTCTCTCGCTTTCTGGAGAGCGCATGCGCCCTATAGCATAAACCTCTGAACAACAAGAAAAAAAGTACTTCTAAAATCATTCAGAAATTTTCACTCAGTCAAGGAAATAGTGAAGAAACTTGTCCTAATCTCTAGATATGCCATAAACTCCACTATCAGGAATAACTACACAAGTACATATAGTATGGAAATGTTGCACCATAAAGGATAAACTACTGTGCAAACTAATAGGCTCCTGACTACTCGAAGCATAGAAAATGCTCATTTTGTATGACTTCACACTTCCATGTTTTGTTTTTTCATGAAAATATAGTCTAACCTTCCAATTTTCAAAAGAACTGTTTAAAATTCAGATGAGACATCCTAAATATGTAGGTACAAACATAATATCTACAGTTTGTAATTTTGTTTTTTGAATCCCAATATATTTTCCTGGTGTTATGCAACTTGGCTTAAAACCTAGGTTCAAAAAAGGATAAGAGGGCTCCTCCCTAGCCCAGTGATTAAGGGAGCCAGATCCCACATAGCCAACTATGGTTCAAATCCTGGCCCAAGTAGTTAGAAAGAACATTTTGGACATGCGTATGTACATGACCCAAATCCTAACAGGATGGAGAAATAGAGGCAGAAGGGACTGTGGCATGACCACAATCCCCTGAGCAGTGTTTTCTCCTCCTTTCTGTCTCTCTGTCTCTCTCTGATAAGCACACATATACTCTGGTAATATTTTTAAAAAGTGTAAGAATTTCATAAGTGAATACTGCTGTTTTGAAAATCACTACAGTAAAGTAAGTTTAAAATACACTAAGGCTTAACAACAAACTAGGTGAACTTTCAAAAACAATCATGTTTTTGCTATGATAAATAGATATTGACCAGGTATTGACCAATGATACTGCTATTATTGCCTTTGGCATTCTTGTTTTCAAAAAACATTCCATGGGGATCACAACAGAATTAGATAAATAGAGAAATCAAAGCATTGCAATGAGACATAGTTTAGATAGAGAAATCAAAGCATTGCAATGAGACATCAAACATCCCTCTAGTAGTGAAGGTTTCATATGTTAAAAAAATGCCTTCTTTCATAATGACCTCAAAATGTCACTTGTCCTAGGATGCTTTTATTCTATATATATTTCTAATTTTTGTGAAACTTAAAATGAATAAATTATAGTAATTCTGTAGTTATTTGAAATTACTTGGATGAGACTGAAGAGTTTTTTAAAGTTTTAATACAAAAACTTTAAGAATTGTTTTTGTTATCAATTGCCCTATAGTCTTCAAGTTCATAATAAGATCTCCAGTCAAATTGCTCTCCCCTGTGCATAGGAAAAACCATACTGCAACCAGGTGTGAATCCAATGAATTAAATTAATTTTAGTGCTTAGGTTGGCATTGCTAATAAACAGACTAATAATGTCATAAAATATTGTCTATAGAATGATAAGAATCTTATAATAAAAGACATTTGTATTATTATTAAAGATATGTGAACATCAAAATACTCATTATCTAAGATAAAATGTCCACCACAAATACTTATATTTCCATTAATATATATGCTTTTACAAGCAATTGTACTATGAATTTATTATTTACAACTGAGGGATGCTCATCAGCATAAATAATGTAAACACAGTTATATTATTTCCCCAATCTAATTTAGGCAACGTTCAAGAATCCTGGTAGGTACACAAAATATGTGACAAGATATTTGAAATTTGTACAAATATTAAGATATTTTAAACAGGTAATGTTGAGTGACTTACGAGTAATAGCTAACCATAAATCATAATAAAATTTGTTTAACTTTTATCTCCAAATCCCAGTAAGAAAGATTGATTCCTAAAGTAAAAAAAATCAATAATATTCATTCATTTACTCATCCATCCAGCAAATATTTACTACTATGTATTGAGCAGAGTGTGAGCATACATTAATATACAAGACTTAAATATCTACTCATATCTCATGGTCATATATAAATTATTAATTATGGAAATACTCTACCAGAAGATGTATCTAACATTTATGACTTTATCCAAAATAATGAAGATTAGATGAATCTATAGATATAATTTAGTGAATTCTCCTTTTGTTATTTTAAGCCATAGTTCTATATCATGAAATATTGTATCTTTGAATCAGCATCAACTAATGTGTTGTAAATATTATAAGGCATATGTGGAGAAGTACACATATATAATACTTCCTATTAAGTGCACTAAATACAAAGTCAGGGTAAACAAAACTAATAACACTAGTGCTGGGAAAAACATACAGAGTAGATACTCTGCAGATTAACGACAGTGGTCGCCACAGAGGAAGAATGTGAGGCTGGAGCAGGAAGAACCTTGGAAACTTCATCTTTACCTCTAGTATTTTCTTTATTTAAAAGCAAAGATTTGTAGAAAATATGACTAAATGTTAACATCTGTTCATTCTGGGTGTTGGATACATAGGTATTTATTATATTAGCCTTTGAAATTTCCCATTTTTTAACATAAAAATCAAAATCATATGACTGTAGTATATAAATTTTTCCATCCATTTTTAATGCATTTTTTTAATTTCAAGAAAAAGTTTTCGTGTTTTTTTTTCTGAAACATTTTTTTTAATTAATTAATTTACATTCATTCCCTAAGCATGGTCAGAGCATACAAAATGTGATTTCCCATTCAGAATATACTGCATAGTGGCTTAATCATGCATACTGTCGTCAATAATTTTCAATTCTAGTTTTATATATACATATATATAACCCCTATTTCTTTTTTTAATTTTATTTTTACATTTTTCCATAAGCATTCACTTTATATATCAAAAAATTTTTACTCATACTCCATAGTTCTTGACAGTTAATAAACAACTTTCAAAATTTCAAAATATTTCATATAATTCTGTATAATTTTGTTTGTGACTATAACAACAGAAACAGTATGGTTTTAAATATTTTTGAGAATATATTTACATATCCACTACTCAAATGGTTGAAAAGCAAATGCCCAGCTCACTAGTCACACATAAACCATCTCAATTCTGCCCTGTCCAAGTGTATTCTGTGATATACCATCTGCTAGCAAAGATCAGTCTCTTTTTCTTCCTTCAAAGTCTTTCTCAAGATAATCCTCTGGTGGTTGCTCTTTTGCAATCTCTACTGATTACAATGCTGGGATGGAAATGCCCAGGTTATTTATGTTATAAATTCTTTCATATATCTTCTCTAATCCTCTCTGCCAGGCAGAACTATTTACTGTACCAGGCCATCTTTCTAAGAGCTTCTCTTAGCTTAATTGAGATCCACCTTAGTTCTACAGTTTTCTAATTAATCTTCAGATATGACATTCCAGTCAAAGCCCTGTCCAATAATGAGTATTTCTGATTTCTGAACCAATGCAACAAGCATTATTGAACTTATGCAAATAACCCTTCTCCCACAAAATAAGAATATTCCCAAATATTTTCCAATTCCAGAGGGACCAGGAAGGAAGAAAAGTTTATGTTTTCACTTAAAAAAACGAACAAGAAAAATATTTTAACATATTGCTAAACTTATCAACAACTGAAAAGAAAGTAAACTGTTTAAATTGGGAAAACAAATCATACTAAAAAAAATCAGTAATGTTTTACTCAAAAGTCATAAAATTCTATTTCGCCAGTTCAGTCTTATGTTCAAAATCTCTTCTGTTTAGTAAGTAGTGTTGCTGTGGTCCAATCTTTCCATTTAAATCCTGGGACTTAACATTCTACATTGTTATTGATATTACTTGACCCTAGCATTACATTGGTCACTTTCTTGGTTGCCTTTTTTTCTCTTATTTCTGTATGGGTCCTTAGTTTTCCTAGCAGAGCACTCCCTTCAGAATTTCTTGAAGAGTAGGTCTGCTACTGGAAAATTCTTTCCGGTCTTGTTTATCAGAAAATGTTTTTATTCTTTCTTTCCATATGAAAGATAATCTTACTGGGTATTGTATTCTTAGTTTAAACTGTTTTTCACTTAACACTTTCAATATATTTTCCCATTCTTTCCATGTTCGCATTGTTTCCGATGAGAGGTCTGTGGCAAGCCTGATAGGATAAACTTTATAAGTAACCTGACATTTCTCTCTTTCCAAATTTAGTCTATTGCCTTTGTCTGTAGATTTGACCAGTCTGGCTATGATGTGCCTTGGAGAAGATCTTCTTGGGTTGATTCTGTTAGGGCTCCTTTGTATATCTTGGGTCTGGATATTTGAATGCCTCTTTATATTTGGAAAGATTTCTTCCAAGACTTCATGGAATAGATTACCAATGCCCTTATTTGTTTCTTCACCGTCTGGGATACCAGTTATCTGAATGTTTGGGCACGTAATGCTATCTAATATTTCTCATATACTATTCTCATTTTTTTTTGGTTATTTTCTCAGGTTTTTTTTTTGTTTTTTCTAGATCAGAGGTTTTACCTTCAACATACGAGATTCGATTTTCTGCATGGACTAATCTGCTTTTAATACTTTCGAGGGAGGTTTTGATTTCCTGAAGGGCAACCTTCATCTCTAATAGCTCCATTTGATGCTTTTTCATGGTGTGTATTTCCTCTTTCAGGTCATGGAAGAACTTCAACACCTTGCGGAACTTGTTGTCTCTTTTCTCCGGCATCTTCTGGAGTTCATTATCTCTCAGCTCTTGTATCTCGTTTAGTTTTGTCAATATGAATACTCTGAAGTCTTTATCAAACATTTCCAAGAATTCTACTGTACTGTCTGTGGAGGATGAGGTATTGTTCTTTTCCCTTATGGGAGAGACATTTTCTTGGTTTCTCTTGTTTCTTGTACCTACATGGATGTTTCTGGTCATTCTGTGACAAAATCTCTCCTCCACAGTTCTTAGCAATGTGGTATAAACAGTAAGATAAGGAGTTCAGATTTATAGAAAGAAATTTCTTCATTAAAGCAGGAGATTCAATAAGTGTTGAGGATTTCAATGAATCTAAAAGGATGCAGGAGCTTGGCTACTGTGCACCTAGGCCCATGTAGACATTAAGTGGCAGGAGAGTGAAGCTTAGAGTAAGAAAGTAAAATTAAAAAAAAAGCAAAAAGGAAAAAAAAAGAGAAAATACTAACAAAAAAGAGTAAAAAATGAAAACTTTGTGGCGCGCTAGTGATGGGTTTAGAGCATGGCTTCCCTGCACACATCAGGACACACCTCAGCTTTAAAATGGCTTCTGAAATTAATAAGTGAAAGAAAAGGCCCAAGCTGAGGAGAGGTGCTTGAAAAATAAAAAAAAAAGTTAAAAAATTTAAAGGGAGTGAGAGCTTGAGACAGATAGAAAGGGAGAGAGAGCATGAGACGGACAGAGAGACACACAGCCAGAGACAGAGAAAAGACGGAGGTTGTCCTACCTTCTTTGAATATTTTGGGAGTCTAGGAGGTGGGTTTAGAGCATGGCTTTCCTAAACACATCAGGACACACCTCAGCTTCAATATTTTGGGAGTCTAGGAGGTGGGTTTAGAGCATGGCTTCCCAGGACACACCTCAGCTTTAAAACTGTTTCTTAACTCTCCATCCATTTTTATAGTTTATAAACTATTAGCCTTGGAAATCCCAAGGACCAAATGTAGACAGGAATCACAAACAATATAAAAGAGAGTAATAGAAAATATTGGCAAAGATGAGTCAATTTGGTAAGCAACCACAATTTTCTGTACAACTGTTTTTGAGACTAGTTTGCAAGGAATAACATATATGTTTACCAAACCTTGAGAAGGAAAGCTGATGCAATATGCAGTAAGAGATTGCATTTCTGTCTCCTCTTACGTGCTACATATCACAGCTGTGAAGCTTCCCTTTTCCATGTTGCCTACAGCTGCACAATAACTAAGGCATCCCACAGAAAGGAAGATTTCATTCTGACACCTGTGTAGTACCTGAAGCGATAGGAATGGCATTATCTGGCGTGTTCCCGAAGTTCAGAGCACATTAAACAAGACTAATGGCTCTAATGGTGGGAAGCACACACACATACTTTGTAATGATTTCCTAATTAAGGAACAAATCTTACTGGTTGTAGTTTATACAAGAACCCCCCAAATCAGAAAGCACATGTTACTGCAAATTAACATCTGCATAACTAATATACTTGTACACCTGTTCATTAAGCCAATTACTGAACACTGCTAAATGTCACCAGAACACTATGTTTAACAATGTGCATAGGTAATGTATATTTTCAAATGGGTCTAAATAGCTCACCAGGTAATGTGTATTTTGGGAAGGACAACTAAAGTTGTCTTACAGGATTCAGGGAGGAATTTCCATTGCTTAAAGTGGTAGTTTAAATAAAAAGAAAAAAAATGAAGTATGGTTCTTACCTCAAACTAGTATATGTCAAATGAGGCTGCTAAAGTTCTTCCTGTTGACTTTTAACTATGTGAAGTACGTATTCAAGCTAAAGTCAGTCCCTTTACCTCTTGGTTGTCTCTGCTTTGTAAGTATTGACAAATTTCTCTGTCTATCCTAAGTACATAGAACATTTCCCATTATGCTAAATACCATAATTCATGTTACAAATCAATAAGTCCATTAATAAACCCTAGGAGCTAAGTGCATCAAATAAAGAGGAGCACTAGGAAAAGCATAACAGTAGGAATCATGATGTTAAAAACCAGTATCACTAGGCCAATAGGGTGTTTCTTGCTAAGAATATAGTTTGTGCATTCATCACACCCAGGCTTTTCTGATTTAATGTGGTCCATCTCGGCCTGGTACAGACCTTGTACACAATTTAGTTTAATTCATAATGGAATTAACCTCACTGAGCAATACGGAACAAAATAATACCCCAAAATATTTATAGTCAGGGTCTCCACTTACAATGTAGTTTTCATTCTGTTTCAGGTAAATCTGAGCATAGGTACAAGGTCAGAGCTGTATATTCAACCAAGCATTTATTCAGATGGAATACTGGGGAATGACTTACCCTAAAAAAAAAATACTTTGCTAGTTTCTCCTTGTCTCCTGGATATAGCCACTTGACTGTCTAATAAACTTCTCAAATTTAGCACATTCAATCAAAAATTTCAACCTGCTTCTCCCTAAGTCTTCTTGAACCCAACTAATGGCAACTCAATATTCCTCATTATTGAACCAAAAACTAAATAAATAAATGTAGACTCATCATCTACTCCTCTCTCACAGACCACACCCCACACTAGCAAACCTAGCATTGTGATCACTTTTTTTTTTGGAGAGGTTTTTGCTATAGGGCGCCTGTGCTCGCCAGACAGACAGAGAGAGACAGAGAGACAGAAAGCGAGAAATCACCCCCCATGGGGGATGGTCACGCCGCAATCCCTTCTCCTCCATTCTCCTCTCGGGATCTTGGGCACGCACACACATGTGCCCGGCGTGAGTTTTAAACCACCAGGTCCAGGACGCGAACCATGGTTGACTACGTGGGAGTCCAGCGACATAGCCATTACGCTAACTGCTGGTTCCCGTGATCACTTTTTATCACCTTCAATTCTACCTTAGTTCTCTAAGCCACAATCTCTTACAGTTTAGGTTATCATAGTAGCCTCATAACCAATCTTTGTACTGCTTTTCCATTTCATTCTGTCCTACCAATTTATTAATGTTATGTTTTGGTTCAGAATCTTCCAATGGCTTCCTGTCTTATTCACAGTAGTAGCCTAAATCTTCACAATAGCTTAGAGTACCCTGCTTTTTTTTTTTTTTCTTAGAGAGATTTTTACTATAGAGTGCATGTGCATACCAGAGAAAGACAGAGAGACAGAAAGCAAGAAATCACCCTCTCCCTGGGGGGATGGCCAGGCCACAATCCCTTCTCCTCCATTCTCTTTTCAGGATTTTGGGCACACATGCACATGCACCCAGCATGATTTTTAAGCCACCAGGTCTGGGACTTGATCCATGATCGACCATGTGGGAATCTATTGACATAACCATTATGCCATCTGCTGGTCCCATATGCTTTATTTCAAGCTCCCTCCTTAGATATTCTGATCTCTTTTCCTACTATATTTCTCTCATTTGCTCTATTCCAGCCATAAAATTTCCCTCTGTTTTACAAATATACCAGACCAACTTCCCATAGCAGTACCTTCACACCTGAAGCTCTGTCATTTTCAGATTGTCCCTCACTTTTTCAGATCTTTGTTCAATGTCATTCTCTCTCCAAAGACCTTTCTTGATGATGCAGCTCAAAATCACATCTCCCTTTTCAGTCCTTTTTTCCTGCTTCATTTTTCACAGAGCAATTATCGCCATCTGTCATAATACATGTTTTACTCATGTGTTTATTGTCTCTACTGTCCACTATGATGTCAACTCTGGTAAAAAGAGGGACTTGCAGGCTGGCCCCATTGCCCAGTGGTTAAAAGAGACAGATCACACATGGCTAACTGCAGTTGCAGTGCGGCCCTGGCAGCTTGAAAACACACCAGACACATATGTGTGCATGCCCGAAATCCTGAGAGGATGGAGAAATGGAGGAAAAGGACTGTGGTATGACTACATGCCATTGGGAAGTGCTTTCTCTCTTTCTGTCTTTGGCAAGTGCATGTACTTTCTGTCAATTTAAGATTAAGTAATTTTTAATAAATTAATTAATTTTTTAAAGAGGATTTTAAAACGAGCAGGGACTGTTTTGCTCATTGTTATATACTAACACCTACAAAGTGCCTGGAAAAGAATAGGTACTTTAATTCTTCAGAATATATTATACATATGTATTCTCACCATTGCAAAATGATCTATGTATAACGTTATGTTTTCCAGTATTGTTGAGGTCAAAAGATTATCAGTGGTAATCAACTGATCAACTGGTGACAGATTTAATAAATTATTATATTCTAGGCATTGTATTCAACAGCAAAAGATTTAAAGTGCTTCAAAAGCTCATCAACAGAAAACTACTTAACTAAACAATGGTACATCCACCCAGGGGACTATTCTCCTGATATGATTAAGGAAACTCTTTGTAAAATGATATGAAATCATCTTTAATAAATACTGTTAAATAAAGTATGCAAGACTGTGGTATATGCTAACAGTTATGGAAGAAAGAGAGGGATGAATACATGTATTTCTGGTATATTCATAAAATGTTCCTGGAAGAATATATAAGAAGTTCATTGTATTAATTACTTCTAGAGAGGGAATTGAGAAGCTGGAAACAGCGGTGAGAGAGAGAGATTTCACACTGTACTATTTTCTGTCTCTTGAATTTGAACCATGTAAATATATATTATTACCTATTAAAAATGAGACAAAAAATTAAAAAAAGGATTATATCACTAACATGTCACTAACATAAGAATGCAGTATATAGTAATGTTCTGTGGCATGAGAGGGATAAATGTACTTTCACCATTTGAGGTTGCATCATAGGTGCTTCCACATAGTACCAACAACAGTCAGAGCCGAGGAAGAGCAAAATGACACACATGAAATGGTGGCCTAGTCCTAGAAGCCTAGAGGCACAGTGCAATGTATAAGTGAAATTCAAATAAGCAAAATTTTAACAAATACATGTTATAAGCATTAGAGCCCTTAAAGATGCATTGTTTTCAGCAAGTTAATAAACTCCATCTTCTGGGACCAGCAGATGGTGTAATGGTTATGTTGCTGGATTCCCACGTAGTCGACCATGGTTTGAGCCCCAGACCTGGCAGCTTAAAATTCATGCTGGGAAGCATGTGCATCTGTGCCCAAAATCTTGAGAGGATAAGGGACTGTGGTATGGCCATCCCCTTGGGGGGTAATTTCTTGCTTTCTGTCTCTGTCTCTCTAGTGAGCACATGCACCATATGGCAAAAATCTCTCAAAAAAAAAAAGAAAAGAAAATTCAATCTTCTTTTTGATTATATTATATTTGACGCTCATATCTTTTTCTTTCACTTCATTTGTAGTTGACACATGACAATTATATATACTTACAGGGTCAGTATCTTTTGATATATGTTTATATATGTTTTCGATATATGTTTACACTATGGAGTGATTAAATCAAGCTATTAACATACCCCACACCCTACCGATGACTTATCACCCTTTTTTTGATGGTAGGAACATAAACATCTATTCTTTCAGCAATTTTGAAATATGCACTACATTAATGTTAATTGTAGTCATCATGCTGTGTAATAATAGCTAACTAAAACAATCGTCCTATCTAACTGAAACTTTGTAGCCTCCAACTGATATCTCCCTTGCACCCAATCCTCCCCCTCCCTGCTCTCACTACAAAGTCTCTGGGAACCACCAATGTACTCTCTATGAGTTCAACTTTTTAAGATTTCACATATAGGGAGATCATGTAAGGATTCATCTTACTGTGACTGGTACTCGCATGTTCATTGCAACATTATTCACAAAAGCCAAGATAAAGAAAAGACTTAAGTGTCCATCGATGGAAGAATGAATTTTTTAAATGGAGTATATATGCAGAATAGAATAATAATCATCCTTAAAAATTAACAAAACCTGTTGAAATCCCCAAAATACCCAGACAAAGACACCATTTTAAATCTGAGGTGAGTCCTGGCATGTGCAGGGAAGCTATGCTCTCTCTGCCACTGTCTGTCTGCCTGTATGTTTCATGCTCTAATTTTTTAAATTTTATTTTAAAATAATTTTAAACCACTTTTCCTCATACTGGGCCTTTTCTTTCTCTTGCTAATTTTAGAAAACATTTTAAATCTGAAGTGTGTTCTGGCATGTTAAGGGAAGCTATGCTCTAAACTCCATCTTCTAGACCCCCAAAATACTCAGACTAAGTAGGATTATTTTATGTCTGTTTCATGCTCTCTCTTTTTTCATTTTCTTTACTTTAAAAACATTTTTTGTTCTTTTTTTTGGTCAATTTTGTCTAGTTTTTTTTTTTTTTTTGATGTTATTAAAAAAAAAAAAAAAAGAACCTTACTTTTCCACTCTGGTCTTTACTCTCCACACACTGAGTATCTACAGATAGACCTAGGTGCACATTAGCCAAGCATCTGAAGACTTTTAGTCATTGAAATTCTCAAATCTTATTGAACCTCCCGCTTTAAGCAACAAATTTCTTTTCATAAACCTGAATTCATAATCTCTTTCTGTGGTTAACACCTTGCAAAGCACAGTAGAAAAGAGATTTTTTTCACAAAATGAAGAGAAACCACTACAGAGGCACAAGAAATATGTGAAACCAATGAAATATCTCTCCCCTAAGGGAAATTAACAATCCTTCATCATCCACAGAAAGTACAGTAGAACTCATGGATATGTCCAATAAAGATTTCAGAATATTCATAGTGACAAAACTAAACGAGATGCAAGAGCTGAGAGATAATGAACTTCAGAAGATGCAGGAGAAAAGAGACAAGTTCAAGGAAATTCTGAGGAAGTTCTTGCATGATCTGAAAGAGGAAATAACACACCATAAAAAAGAATCAAATGGAGCTGTTAGACATGAAGGCAGCAATACAGCAAATCAAAACCTCCCTCGAAAGTATTAAAAGCAGAGTAGTCCATGTAGAAGACTGAATCTCAGGTGTTGAAGGCAAAAGCTCTGACTTAGAAAACACAACAAAAAAAACTAAAAAAATAACATTAAAAAAAGGAGAATACTGTACGAAAAATACTAGATATCATTAAGCACCCAAACATCTAGATAATCAGTATCCCAGAAGGGGAAGAAACTAATAAGGGTATTGATAACCTATTCCATGAAATTCTCAAAAAAAACCTTTCCAAATCTAGAGAGGCATTCAAATATCTAGACCCATGAAATACAAAGGACAACTAACAAAATCAACCAAAGAAGATCTTCTCCAAGGCACATCATAACCAGACTTGCAAAATCCGCAGAGACAAGATACTAAAATTGGCAAGAGGGAAACATCAGATTACTTAAAAAGGTTATCCCATCAGGCTAACATCAGACCTCTTATCAGATACAATGAGAGCAAGAAAACAATGGGAAAATATATTTGAAGCGTTAAGTGAAAGCCAGTTTCAACCACGAATACTATACTCGGCAAGACTATCCTTCAAATGGAAAGAAAGGATTAAAAACATTCTCAGATAAACAAGACCTGAAAGAATTTGCCAATACCAGACCCACTATTCAAGAAGTTCTGAAAGGAGTGCTCTACCAGGAAAACTAAAGACACACATACATATATAAGATAATGAAAAATTACCAAGAAAATGACCAACTTAGGGACAAGAAATAGCAATAATAATGTTGAAGATTAACTTCCAGGATCTAAACAGAAAGATTGGACCACAGTGACACTGCAGATTCAACAGAAAAGAAGTTGAATGTAAGACTGAACTGGTGAAATAGAATTTTATAACTTTGGTGTATTAAATTACTGATTTTTAAAAACTATGCTTTGTTTTCCCAATTTAAGGATTTTGCTTTCTTTTGAGCTGTTGATAGGTTCAGCAACTTGTTAAAATATTTTTTTCTTCTTGTTTGATCATTTCTTTAAATGGAAACATAAACTTTTCTTCCTTCCTAACCCTTCTGGAATTGGAAAATATTTGGGAGTATTTTTATTTTGTGACAGAAAGGTTATCTGCATAAGTTCAATAATATCTGTTACATTCGATCAGAAATTGGAAATACTCATTATTGGACAGGGCTCTGAATGGAATGTCACATCTCAAGATTAACCAGAAAACTATGGAACTAAGGCATATCTCAAGTAAGCCAACAGAAACTCTTGGAAATATGGCCTGATACCATAAATAGCTCTGCCTGGCAGAGTGGATTAGAGAAGCTATATGAAAGAATTTGTACCATAAAATAACCTGGACTTTTCCAGCCCAGCACTGTAATCAGAAGAGATTGCAAAAGAGCAACCACAACCAGAGAATTATCTTTAGGAAGACTTTGAAGGAAGAAAAAGAGACTAATCTTTGCTAGTAGATGGTATTTCACAGAATATTTGGTAGGCAGGGCTGAACTGAGAAGGCTTATGTGTGACTTGTGAGCTGGGCATTTGCTTTTCAACAGTTTGAGTAGTTGAAATGGAAATATTTTCTTAAAAATATTCAAAACCATACTATCTCTGTTGTTATAGAGTCACAAAATTGTAACAAATATTTTGAACATTATATTTAAAACTCAGATTTTTGAAATTTTGAAAGATTTTTTTTAACTCTCAGGAACTATGGAGAGTGAGCAAAAATTTCTTGATATAAAAGTAAATGTTTGTGGAAAAAATGTAAACATAAATCAATAAATAAGTGATTAAAAAATAGACCTAAAATAAAAATAAACAAAATACTGTCATTTGTGAAAATGAATGAACCTAGAGGACATTATGCTAAGTGATATTCACACTTTTCACTGGTATCAAATACATTCATTTTCCTATTCACTATGTTATTTATAAAAGAAAGCAAAATGCAAGAAAAATGGTAAAATACCCATAAACACCTATCACCATGCATTACAAACACTTTGCATACACATACAAATAGTAATGCTACAAAGCAAAACAAAACAAAACAAACCTTTTGGTTGGTCTGCAGCACTATCCTGTCTACAAAAATGCCTGAATTCATTGTATAAAAGGCAATTTATGAGATTCCATGAGTTACAATGTCTGCAAAGGATAATTTGAAAGTTAAGTATAGCCAGTAGGTGGTGTGGTGGTTAAGGTGGCTAGACTCCCTCATGGCCAACCTCGGTTCGAGTCCCAGATCTAGCAGCTTGCTTTCTCACTTTCTCTCTCTGGTGAGGACATAAAGCAAATCAAACTAATAACAATAATTAAAAATAACATGAAAATAAGTGATTCTCTTACAAAAAAGAAAGTATGTAAAAGTCTAGGACTACCTAGGACTACTTACACATTACATATGCAAGTAAGCCTCCTTTGGAGAATTCCTGAACCAGCTGGAGACAGTTGGAAAGGACTATAGTTCCTACAATGGCAGACAGAAGCAGTTCAAGTATATTTTATGTAATAGTTTTGTTTCTAACCTCAGACTCCTATCAGTTAAGAGTATACTTACAGGTCTAGCCACAATGGTATGGGTGGTAAGACACCACTGCACAGTACTAGAGCAATATGAGAGGCCCTGAGTTCAGATACTGAGTTGACCAGAAGATTCAGTGTGCACCTCTGGGGACAACTATAATCCTGAATGGCTAAAAGACTGAGGGAAGGATTGAGGCATAGCAAGACTCTGTAAGGGGTACAAATCCCTCCCTTTCTCTCAAAAAGAAACACACATTTTTAAAAAGGATATATAAACACCTATCAGCATGCATTACATTAGATTAATTTTCCTAGCAACTATTCAAGGTAGATATTTATATTAGTCTGCTAGGGCTGCCCTAACAAAATAGCATATTTGGCTTAAAAAAAGAGGTTGATCTTTCATAGTTCTGGAGGTGGAAAGTCGAAGTTCAAAGTGGTGCCAAGGTTTCATTCTTCTCTTCAATTTCTATGCATTTTCTCGTGACCAGCAGTTGGCATAATGTCTATGTCGCTGGACTCCCATGTAGTTGACCATGGTTTGAGTTCCAGACCCGGTGGCTTAAACTCACGCCAGGTGTGTGTGCGCGCATGCCCAAGATCCCGAGAGGAGAATGGAGGAGAAGGGATTGCAGCGTGGCCATTCCTCCTGGGGGGGGGGGGTATGATTTCTCACTTTCTGTCTTTCTGTCTCTCTCTGTCCTTCTGGCGAGCGCACGCACCCTATAGCAAAAACCTCTCCAAAAATAAAAAAATATATATGTGATTTCTCGGTATATGCATGTGAAGAGAAGAGCTCTCTCTTCTCATAAGGATGATAATCCTATGAGATCAGGACCCCATCTCTACAACATCACTTAATCTTTATGGAGGGCAAATCTCCAGACACAGCCACATTAGGGGTTAGGGCTTCAACATATGCATTTTGGAGGGACATAAACATATTTAGTCCACAACAATATTATTATTCCTATTTTACAAGTAGGGATACAGAGGATCCCCAGACACTTGTGAAAGCTCTCAGAGGAAGGTTGAATGGCAGAACTGGGATTTAAACCCGGGCCGTCTGGCCACAAATCTGGTGCCCTTGCCACTAGGCTCCATCATTCTCCATAGAAACTGAAGTGGACTCACAGTTGTTGCATATTACTACTCAATAATTTGAGATAAGACGATTCAGTGGAGATGTTGTACATCCCCCACCCCATAGTCTAATATTCCTCAAAGAGTTCTTCCTTATGGCCTGAGAGAAATGTCTTGCTGTGCCTATTCCAGTATTAAATAAAAGCTGTAGTTTGTTTATACTATACACAGCTTTGTATCTCGCTTGTCCAAACTGGAATTCTGAGTTTGGCAGTCAATGATCCTTACATGAGGTGCTGGCTGTGGTTTACTATTTTTAAAGGTGGAAAGGCAAGATGAAAACTAGACTCTAGAGATGAAACAATGGCTTTTATAGGTATGGTGTGTTTAGACTGGCATGAACATGATGAGGAAGCCCAAGCCAAAGAACATCAGCTGACTGGTTTCTGGTCACCTCCACCTCCAAAGATTCCCAGAATCAACCAGGACAGCACATGAAAATCAGTTAAAGCACACTATAAAAATCATGTAAATGGGAGTTCAGGATTATGAAAACATGAGTATTAATAAGAAAACATTCAACACTTTGAGATAGAGGAAATTTATATCATGTATAACATATGAGTAATTACACCAGCTTTGGGGGCTGTTGTAAGAGAGAAATGTAACATGTATAAAAGTCCCAGTCACATAATATATAGGTCAGCAAACTTTTCTGTACAGGGCCAGATACTAAATATTTTGGGTTTTACTGGTTAAACAGTCTGTGTTGCAAATACTCAAGTCTACCAGTGTAGTGTGAGGGCAGACATAACAATAAGTAAATGAATGAGGCAGCATTCCAATAACAATTTGTTTACAGAAATAGGTGACTGGCCAGATTTGGCCTGCAGGTTTGAGTTTCCCAAGCCCTGACATAACAGGTGCTTAATAAGTATCTGGTTCCTTATCCTCTTCCATTAGCAACCGAAGGCAGTTTATTCTTCTTTCTACCTTTGAAATGATCAATACTTTCTCTTGTGAAATAGCATCTAGTAGCACTATGTTACAGTTGTTGAAGACAGTTCTGTTTATAAAATAGTATTCACATAATCAGACACATTCATACTCCATGTTTTGTAAGTGTGTCACTCCTACAGGGATCTACTACTGGCTTGTCTGGAAAATCATGACACATTTTTGCATAGAGAAATACATCATACTTTCCCAATAACCTTACATTTGATCCCAAACCATAACTGTCCTTTATGTTACTTCCTATATATTCTCATGTTATTGTTTATGTCTACATACAAAATGAACATATAATCAAATCACCCTTATTAAAGTTATATAATTAGTTTCTATCATTCTATCATTATAGGGGTTGAAGGAGAGCCCATATGGAGCTACAGGGTTTGGTAATGCTTCACTTGGGATAAATTGACTTATGATAAAATGAAAAAACAAGTTACACAAAACATGCGTAAATCATTCCTTTGAAATTCATACAATACAGTTCTTTTACTTTATGCACATAAAAATATTACTGAAGATCTCAGTTTGGTTTGTTACTGGTTGAGCTCAATAGGAAACAACCAGAGTTTCATTGTCTCTGTTTTCCCCATTCAGATTCCAACTGGTTTCAATTTTATCTTTCAGTAGTAATTTTCTTTAGTTCAGAAACCACATTGGTGTATTCTGTTGAAGGTGATTGAAGCATTAGAAAAAAGTTTTGAGAAGGATAAGAGAAGTACCTGAACCTTTCATTTCTTTCTTGCTTGCTTTTTAAAGTCAACTTTAATATGTGGGTGATTTTCTACTTGAAAGCACAAAAGTTATATCTGATACTATTAGGTCATCAGGAAAGTCATGATACATTTTTCAATATTTTTGTATGCAAAAATGTGTCATCATCTTCTGGGCGACGCAATATTTTGAAAATCCAAAAGGACATAGTAAAATTTAAATAAGCTTTTTAAAAATAAAAAAAATACTTACTTAATTTTATTCATTATTATTTATTTTTTCTACTTGACCAGAGAGACAGAAAGGGAGAGAGAAAGGGAAAGCATGAAAGCAAGCTGCCAGGTCCAGGACTCGAAACATGGTCAACCATGTGGAAATCCATCACCTTAGCTACCATGCCACCTGTCAGCCCCAAAATTCAAATAAGCTTTAAGTTGTCTTTTTCTCTATAAACAGATTTTTGACCCTCCTCCTTCTCAAATTATCATCGTCTCTATTATACACACACAGCTTCTTGGAAGAATGCGCAACACCATCTCTCTTTCCTTCCCTCCTATTTTCTGGTCTATGTGCAATCTGAATTCTAACACACCCATATCTACTGAATCAGAACATTGGAATCTCTACAGATAGGGCCTCTGGATCTGTTTCTTTTAAAAACTCCACAGGTAATTTTCATCAGTAAGGTTTGTAACAACTGTTCCACAGCACATAACACAACATTGTGCAGTTCAATAAATACTCATCGAATGGAAAAGTGAAAATATTGTCAATAGTAACCCAGAATTTTAATTTCTTCTAAATCTTAGAATCTAACATTGAATGCAATTCTTGGTCAAAACTGGGCTCATACTAGTGACAAAAAATGAAATTGTAAAAGAAAGGAAGGATCCTAAAGATATACTATATAGAATATTTTGGAATAAATAAGAATGTATTTTGTATTTTAATTAAAACTATGCACATAGGGGCTGGCAAGTGGTGTGGTTAAGGGCACTTGACTCCCATATGGCCGACTGTAGTTTGAGTCCTAGACCTGGTAGCTTTCTCTCTCTCTCACTCTCTCTTTCTTTCTCCCTCTCTGGTCAAATTAAAAATAAATTTAAAAAGTTAAGTAAAGTAATTCTTTTTTTCAGAGAGGTTTTGCTATAGGGTGCATGCGCTCACCAGAAAGACAGAGAGAGACAGACAGATAGAAAGTGAGAAATCTCCCCCCAAAGGGGATGGCCACAGTGCAATCCCTTCTCCTCCATTTTCCTCTCAGGATCTTGATTTTAAGCCACTGGGTTCAGGACTTGAACCATGGTCGACTACATGGGAGTCAGGCAACATAGCCATTACGCTACTGCTGGTCCCAAACTAAAAGCGATTCTTTTTCTTTTTTTTTGGAGAGGCTTTTGCTGTAGGGCGCGAACATTCGCCAGAAAGACAGAGAGAGACAGAGACAGAAAGTGAGAAATTGCCCCCCTCCCGGTGGGGGGAGGGGAATAGCCATGCCGCAATCCCTTCTCCTCCATTCTCCTCTCGGAATCTTGGGCACGCACACACACATGCCCAGCGTGAGTTTTAAGCCATCAGGTCCGGGACTTGAACTGTGGTTGACTACATGGGAGTTCAACAACATAGCCATTACGCTAACTGCTGGTTCCAATAAGGCAATTCTTAAAAAAATTATGCACATAATAAGTAATAAATACTAGATAATATTATTTTTCTTCCTTTTTACTGGTGTAGTTGTTTCCAGAGTGGAAGAAAACAATTAAAAAAAAAACACAATAATTTGTTATTGAAAAGGAAAGCAAAAGGTGGTTGAAAAATGCATCTATTTTTGCTTGCTGTACACATACTTGTATTTCACCAGGTTACTGAAAGAAAACAAGCAGGATAGGAAAGGACTTAAAATATGCAAAAATAGGAAGAAACAAAATATTTTATTCAACAAAAACTGGAGTCTTCAAAAATGGGAAAATTTAGCCTAACCAAAATGCAGAATGGAACTAGACAAAATGTTAAGCAAACACATTATAGCTTAGCATCACTGCTTTTGCACACTATCTAGTCATTTTAAAGCATGTGCCTGAGTCTAGCCAATCTAAAGCACCAAATTCTAGTAAAAGTGTATTCGTTAATGAAATATTCTCTTTTACATCAAGGTCAATTTCAGTTAAGTTCCTAGCTGGTATCATGTTGATATCACCAATTAATAGATAATGATAACCCAAGGTCAACATATAAGCTATTTACCAAAGTAAATAGAGTCAGCTTGTATGAAACCTCTTCTATAGGTGAACTCAGTTTAATATAGAGTAATTGATAACTACAAGTAGGGTATGTGTGTACATCATTAAATATATCATAGTTAGGTGGTTTCTGTTTCACAATGAGGTTCCATGAGGTACCCTTATTTTAATAAATGTCAGAAAGAGTATGTACTGTAATTTTTTTTTTTTTGGAGAGATTTTTGCTATCAGGTGTGTGCGCTCGCCAGACAGACAGAGACAGAGAGACAGAAAGCAAGAAATCACCCCCCAGGGGGGATGGTCACACCACAATCCCTTCTCCTCCATTCTCCTCTCGGGATCTTGGGCATGCATGCACACGCGCCCAGTGTGAGTTTTAAGCCACCGGGTTCAGGACGCAAACCGCAGTCGACTACATGGAAGTCCAGCAACATAGCCATTACGCTAACTGCTGGTTCCCTGTACTGTAAACTTTTAAGAATTTAAAAAGGAATAGTTCTTAGATGAGGGCCCAGCTATGAGAAACCTGGTCTTCCATGAGAACTAGAATATCTCTTAATAATGCTATGTTCCATGCTGTAGAGTATTTTTAACATTACTACAAAGAATATAATACAGAACAAGAACATAAGCCTAGTCACTTACTGTAGAATAAAACATAACTACCTGTGTATCTTTTATTAATTTTTTGACACCAAGAATTATATAACAGAGGGTCTTCTAACTGTTTATTAGAACATTTATAAGAGAAAAGCAATGTCTAAGATTAAATATTAAATCCTGGGACAAAGCAAAACTCAAATGTATTCTTTATCCTCAATGCCCCCCCGCCAAATTCTTACTAGTTTTTGAAATCTTTAGAAGGCAGAGAGAGCTATTAGAATGTAAAATATAGCACATCTCATAAAGATCAGAATGAATCTGTATCATGTTAAAAAGAAGAAAGTTCATAAATTCCTCTAATTGAAGGTTTTACCAGAAATTTACTAAAGATAAAAGAAAAAGTAATAGGCCAGGTAAGAAGCAGCTGCTAAGAGTCATAGACAGCAAATAAATTTGACTGGATCAGGACAGCAACCTGCTGACTCTTTTTCCTAGCAAACTATTTCAAACCTGCTGTGCTCGCCATTAGGCTGGCCTTTACTTCACCCCAGCCACTTCAGTCCTAGCACTGTGGGGGATCATTGTTGCTTCCCTCATGGCTGGCACTAAAGTGTGCCTTCGGCTTTTAGCCTAGAATGCTTTGAATCTGAACTTAAGCACTGGTTATAACAACAGACAAGGGGCAGAAAGTCAATATATAAGATGTGGAACAGAAATGTCATAAAGAAATACAATCAAATTAAAAGCTTTGAGTTGACTAATAAGAAATTATAGTTTTCTATTTCTTACTGGAAAATCATACTGAAATATCAGTTAAAAACATGAACCCAAAGGTGGGTGTGACAATCCATGAAGAACAAAAGAAGCACTGATATATCTAGCTTTCTACTTAGATCTCACAGAACTAAATCTGATAAGACATTTAAAAGGGCAGAGATTGCATCTGAAATCTGATGCACTATTTAAAGAAAACTGAGGTTTATAAGATGCAATAGATATAAGGGAATATAGGAAATGAAAGAGTTATACTTAATTAACATCATCCTTGAAGTCCTACCTCCCAAATATATACAGTTTTTTTTTAATGTATTGTGGGTATGACATGAGTTCCTGTGCATATTGTTATTTCATGTGCCTAATACAGATGAAAAGATTACATGAGGTTCTAATTTCAAGGGGGGTTTGCCTATTATCTACCTAGGACAAGTGTAACTAAAGATAGAAAAAGGTATGACAGGATTTCTGAATAGCTGCAGAGTACTTTGAGCTCACCTCCCTTCAAATCTCTGTTGTCAAACCTTTATCTATCCATTAAGACCCAAATAAAGTGTCACTTTCTCTATGAAACCTTCTCTAATTACCACACCATTCTTTACCTACCTACAGCACTGATACAGTATTTTCCATATGCTGCCCTACTTAGTGCTCATGTATACATCTTATTGACTTATCTAACTTACAAACTGATAGGGAACAGAACATGCTTCTTACAACTTTATCTCCCATATCAATTCCACTTACCACAGTATTTGGAAAATGATACTCAGGAAATACTATGTGAAGAGAATATCTGAAACACGAGAGTAAAAAAAAAATAATAAAAGTACAGGAAGATAAATGTGAATTTGATGATCTTCTATCTTTAAGATATAACTAAGCCTAGGTAATGAGGATGGCCAAAGTCTTGGGTAAAGAAGAAAGAACAACCAATTAAGAGGATAAAAAGAACAATCTAAAGGTGTGAAAAACACAGGAATACATTGTCCCAAAATAAGAAAGGAAAAAGCTTCAATAACAAAAGGTAATAAACAGTGTCAAAATTAGCAGGAAGGTCAAGCTTAGTCTAAATCCTGGGGGAAAAAAAAGACCAGAAGAAAATAGTCCATTTCAAGCCATACAGAGCAATTTGAAAAGAATGATAATAACAGAAGCCTTATTACAGTAAGCTAATAGAAATGGTGAATAGGGACCACTCACTTGAGAAGTGTAGTAGAAAAAATAACTACATCTGTAGTGTGAAGGAGACAGAAACAAAGTGAATGAATCCCAGCTTTGTATAAGTTAGCCTATTACCAAAAAGCACCTGACTGTCAAATTCAAGAACAGCTTTTGTGCCCAAAATGATTTCAGAACAAACCCAGCATAGAATGATTTACTGGACAAGATCAATAGAAACTGTGCAAAAGAGATTATACTGTTCAGCGATCCATGTTCCGTCAATATTTATAATGGAATGAGACAAGGTAATACAATGGCCCAAAGCTTCCTAGAATTGCTCTTTAACAAAATCAACCAAGAAAATATAGTCTACATAGACAGTAAGCAAGTACCACACCCTCTTTCTACTGGTGAAAAAAATAGCACTTTCCAATGCCATACAAAGAGGAAATGAGCATGTGGTAGTACCAAGAGAACTAGGCTGCAAGTTCTTGTTTAGAGAAACAATGTGTATAAAAATGCATGGCCCACAAGGTCCTGTCAATGTTGCCAGCAAAGAAACATGACAACCCAGCTTGTCTGGGTCAACAAATGATTAGAACAGGTATGTTCAATGGTAAATACCACAGAAGTAGCAGTCTATGCCTTTTTTATTGGCATACAAAAAGTCATTGGATAATGAACTGATAAGATTAGGATACTATTTAATTCTGTCCTACCAGGGCTAAACTAAAATACGAAATATTTACCTACAACATTAGCTAAAGGGAGTAAACTGGCTGTCACCCAATTACCTATGGTGTCCTTAATGTGTGAAATCTGACAATATGCAGACTGCATGGGAGTTCTGAAAGCCTCCTTCCATACCAAGTGCAGATGGACCAGCTAGGTAGCCTGCCAATAAGACAACAGGTGGCTTTCACAACTTACTGATAGAATTTGTAGTCTTACTAAGAAAAGATTATCTAATAAAATAATCAAATTTCCTGGGTCTATTTAGTGACAAAAGCACGATCACCTCAAAAAATTCGAATGTAATGCAATCAAAGAAATAGTTAAGTTCCTAGTAGGGAGTAAGGCCATTACTCTAGGAAGCAAAAGAGTTCTAGGAGACAGGCACTGGCCTTAAGAAACCTATAATATCCAACAAGATCAATTACATTTTGCTTTAAGTTTTATTTAAAATGTGATTGCCTATATGCTCCCATGTCTCTGTATGCCATGCATATCATTTAGTAATAATATCCAAAGCAAAGCAAACATTTAATTTCCTTTTTAATATTAGTTATTATTAATGATGTTGATTATATTATCTCCTACTTAATGTTTGCCTTAGATTATATATCTCTATCTCCTAATTATCATAATAGCTCTTCAAGGTAACAATTCCATTTTTATTACACAAAACCTTAGGCTCAGACCAGCAGAGTAACTTTGTCCTAATGACTAATAGGTCTGGGATTTAAGCCCAGATTAGTAGCCTCCAAATCCATATTCAGTCCACTACAGCAAACTGTCTTCCTTAGCAGGTTTCTCCATCATTAAATTAGGTGAACCAACATGCACAAAACACACAAAAGAATGACTGGCACTTAATAGACACCTTCATATATGACAATTCTCATTAAATGACCCTCAACAATCAATCTACAAATACTGTATTTTGTGCAGTCTAACAGACCTTTCCATACAAAGAAATGGAGTCCTATAAAATTATAGGCAAGCATATCAGACCCAGAAAATTCCATTACTAAGGATGATAAAGAAAAAATATGGTATAACAAAAAGAACAAAAATAAAATTAATGAGTATATCCACTGATAAATTTGATGTTAATTCAAGCATGATGCAATAACTTAACTGCTTCCCACCAGGGGGGATGGTCACACCACAATCCCTTCTCCTCCATTCTCCTCTCGGGATCTTGGGCATGCATGCACACGCGCCCAGTGTGAGTTTTAAGCCACCGGGTTCAGGACGCAAACCGCAGTCGACCATGTGGGAGTCCAGTGACATGGCCATTACGCTCACTGCTGGTCCCTAGATAATATTAATATTGAAAACTACTAAACATGTCAGTTAAAATACTAAAAAAAAAAAAAAAAAAAAAAAAAAAAAATTTTTTCCATGAGAACTAGAATATCTCTTAATAATGCTATGTTCCATGCTGTAGAGTATTTTTAACATTACTACAAAGAATATAATACAGAACAAGAACATAAGCCTAGTCACTTACTGTAGAATAAAACATAACTACCTGTGTATCTTTTATTAATTTTTTGACACCAAGAATTATATAAACGCGGGTCTTCTAACTGTTTATTAGAACATTTATAAGAGAAAAGCAATGTCTAAGATTAAATATTAAATCCTGGGACAAAGCAAAACTCAAATGTATTCTATATCCTCAATGCCCCCCCGCCAAATTCTTACTAGTTTTTGAAATCTTTAGAAGGCAGAGAGAGCTATTAGAATGTAAAATATAGCACATCTCATAAAGATCAGAATGAATCTGTATCATGTTAAAAAGAAGAAAGTTCATAAATTCCTCTAATTGAAGGTTTTACCAGAAATTTACTAAAGATAAAAGAAAAAGTAATAGGCCAGGTAAGAAGCAGCTGCTAAGAGTCATAGACAGCAAATAAATTTGACTGGATCAGGACAGCAACCTGCTGACTCTTTTTCCTAGCAAACTATTTCAAACCTGCTGTGCTCGCCATTAGGCTGGCCTTTACTTCACCCCAGCCACTTCAGTCCTCACAACTGTGGGGGATCATTGTTGCTTCCCTCATGGCTGCCACTAAAGTGTGCCTCGGCTTTTAGCCTAGAATGCTTTGAATCTGAACTTAAGCACTGGTTATAACCACAGACAAGGGGCAGAAAGTCAATATATAAGATGTGGAACAGAAATGTCATAAAGAAATACAATCAAATTAAAAGCTTTGAGTTGACTAATAAGAAATTATAGTTTTCTATTTCTTACTGGAAAATCATACTGAAATATCAGTTAAAAACATGAACCCAAAGGTGGGTGTGACAATCCATGAAGAACAAAAGAAGCACTGATATATCTAGCTTTCTACTTAGATCTCACAGAACTAAATCTGATAAGACATTTAAAAGGGCAGAGATTGCATCTGAAATCTGATGCACTATTTAAAGAAAACTGAGGTTTATAAGATGCAATAGATATAAGGGAATATAGGAAATGAAAGAGTTATACTTAATTAACATCATCCTTGAAGTCCTACCTCCCAAATATATACAGTTTTTTTTTAATGTATTGTGGGTATGACATGAGTTCCTGTGCATATTGTTATTTCATGTGCCTAATACAGATGAAAAGATTACATGAGGTTCTAATTTCAAGGGGGGTTTGCCTATTATCTACCTAGGACAAGTGTAACTAAAGATAGAAAAAGGTATGACAGGATTTCTGAATAGCTGCAGAGTACTTTGAGCTCACCTCCCTTCAAATCTCTGTTGTCAAACCTTTATCTATCCATTAAGACCCAAATAAAGTGTCACTTTCTCTATGAAACCTTCTCTAATTACCACACCATTCTTTACCTACCTACAGCACTGATACAGTATTTTCCATATGCTGCCCTACTTAGTGCTCATGTATACATCTTATTGACTTATCTAACTTACAAACTGATAGGGAACAGAACATGCTTCTTACAACTTTATCTCCCATATCAATTCCACTTACCACAGTATTTGGAAAATGATACTCAGGAGATACTATGTGAAGAGAATATCTGAAACACGAGAGTAAAAAAAAAATAATAAAAGTACAGGAAGATAAATGTGAATTTGATGATCTTCTATCTTTAAGATATAACTAAGCCTAGGTAATGAGGATGGCCAAAGTCTTGGGTAAAGAAGAAAGAACAACCAATTAAGAGGATAAAAAGAACAATCTAAAGGTGTGAAAAACACAGGAATACATTGTCCCAAAATAAGAAAGGAAAAAGCTTCAATAACAAAAGGTAATAAACAGTGTCAAAATTAGCAGGAAGGTCAAGCTTAGTCTAAATCCTGGGGGAAAAAAAAGACCAGAAGAAAATAGTCCATTTCAAGCCATACAGAGCAATTTGAAAAGAATGATAATAACAGAAGCCTTATTACAGTAAGCTAATAGAAATGGTGAATAGGGACCACTCACTTGAGAAGTGTAGTAGAAAAAATAACTACATCTGTAGTGTGAAGGAGACAGAAACAAAGTGAATGAATCCCAGCTTTGTATAAGTTAGCCTATTACCAAAAAGCACCTGACTGTCAAATTCAAGAACAGCTTTTGTGCCCAAAATGATTTCAGAACAAACCCAGCATAGAATGATTTACTGGACAAGATCAATAGAAACTGTGCAAAAGAGATTATACTGTTCAGCGATCCATGTTCCGTCAATATTTATAATGGAATGAGACAAGGTAATACAATGGCCCAAAGCTTCCTAGAATTGCTCTTTAACAAAATCAACCAAGAAAATATAGTCTACATAGACAGTAAGCAAGTACCACACCCTCTTTCTACTGGTGAAAAAAATAGCACTTTCCAATGCCATACAAAGAGGAAATGAGCATGTGGTAGTACCAAGAGAACTAGGCTGCAAGTTCTTGTTTAGAGAAACAATGTGTATAAAAATGCATGGCCCACAAGGTCCTGTCAATGTTGCCAGCAAAGAAACATGACAACCCAGCTTGTCTGGGTCAACAAATGATTAGAACAGGTATGTTCAATGGTAAATACCACAGAAGTAGCAGTCTATGCCTTTTTTATTGGCATACAAAAAGTCATTGGATAATGAACTGATAAGATTAGGATACTATTTAATTCTGTCCTACCAGGGCTAAACTAAAATACGAAATATTTACCTACAACATTAGCTAAAGGGAGTAAACTGGCTGTCACCCAATTACCTATGGTGTCCTTAATGTGTGAAATCTGACAATATGCAGACTGCATGGGAGTTCTGAAAGCCTCCTTCCATACCAAGTGCAGATGGACCAGCTAGGTAGCCTGCCAATAAGACAACAGGTGGCTTTCACAACTTACTGATAGAATTTGTAGTCTTACTAAGAAAAGATTATCTAATAAAATAATCAAATTTCCTGGGTCTATTTAGTGACAAAAGCACGATCACCTCAAAAAATTCGAATGTAATGCAATCAAAGAAATAGTTAAGTTCCTAGTAGGGAGTAAGGCCATTACTCTAGGAAGCAAAAGAGTTCTAGGAGACAGGCACTGGCCTTAAGAAACCTATAATATCCAACAAGATCAATTACATTTTGCTTTAAGTTTTATTTAAAATGTGATTGCCTATATGCTCCCATGTCTCTGTATGCCATGCATATCATTTAGTAATAATATCCAAAGCAAAGCAAACATTTAATTTCCTTTTTAATATTAGTTATTATAAATGATGTTGATTATATTATCTCCTACTTAATGTTTGCCTTAGATTATATATCTCTATCTCCTAATTATCATAATAGCTCTTCAAGGTAACAATTCCATTTTTATTACACAAAACCTTAGGCTCAGACCAGCAGAGTAACTTTGTCCTAATGACTAATAGGTCTGGGATTTAAGCCCAGATTAGTAGCCTCCAAATCCATATTCAGTCCACTACAGCAAACTGTCTTCCTTAGCAGGTTTCTCCATCATTAAATTAGGTGAACCAACATGCACAAAACACACAAAAGAATGACTGGCACTTAATAGACACCTTCATATATGACAATTCTCATTAAATGACCCTCAACAATCAATCTACAAATACTGTATTTTGTGCAGTCTAACAGAGATTTCCATACAAAGAAATGGAGTCCTATAAAATTATAGGCAAGCATATCAGACCCAGAAAATTCCATTACTAAGGATGATAAAGAAAAAATATGGTATAACAAAAAGAACAAAAATAAAATTAATGAGTATATCCACTGATAAATTTGATGTTAATTCAAGCATGATGCAATAACTTAACTGCTTCCCAAAGGGAAAGATGATTATTCCCTGTCAGTTTCCTGGGAAAGCCTCTTAATACCTATAGTCACTATCAGTTTTAAAATAAAGAATCCCGGTATGAATTTTGCTTAAGTAATTCCAGTAATTTATAATCTATAGTAAAAATACACACTCAAAAGATAATGTAAAACCTAGTCCTCTACACAAAATGGAATGAAATTTCCCCAGCAAAAATACCTGGGGGAATGAGTAACCTCTTGGCAAAATAAAGAGTATCAAAATAATAACAACAACAACAAAAAAAAAAACTGTCAAATACAATAAGGGAGAAGATGCTGCATTTTCAACAGTTATTAAATGTTTGAGTTTACCACCACATTAAGGCTCTTGCAGCTACATCCTCAATACTTGGCCACATTAAAACCTTTTAAAGCATTTAATCAATAAAACTGAAATGCATAAACACACAAAATGGAAAAAAAATACATCAAGTTGATCACTAGAAAAATGATAGCACTATCCTTTGAGAAAAATAATCAAAAAGTATTTGCCCTTTGTTTTCTTCATTATTTCCTAGAGACAGTCCTACAGGTTTAAGATAGGAAATTAGAGGAGTCATCTTGCTATCTTTCTACTCTATATTAATGTGTATTAAAAATATACTTTAATTTCTGCATATATCCATGTAGAAAGTTATTGCATTTATTAAATTACCTACATAAACTTTGAAACTTTGCCCTCAATGGTTTCAAAGTTCAGACTTCCCTGATAAAAAAAATCTTATGCTTTGACCAGTCTTTTAGTTTTCCATATTGTATTATCTTCCTCTATTTATTCCTTAAATGTTGGTGACCACCAAGTCCCCATGCTCTAACCTTTTTACTTTATATTCCAGCCATGCACAATCCACTACCATGACTTTAATCATTAATCTATGTGCTTACGTTTCTTGAATCTCTATCTCATGCCTTTTCTCTGAGTTGCAAAGCCATAAATCCTATATTTTACCTCTTCTTCAGGACCTTCAAATAAGGATGCTCCAACATAAACTCATTCCCAGTTATCTTTAAAGTGTGTTTTCTGTTTCCTACTTTGGTGAAAAGCATCAGAACTCAAAATATATCACAGATATAAGAAACCTTGAGTCCTCTTTGACTCTTCTCCCCCTATGCCTACTCTCCCACTGCAAAAACTTGCCTCCATTTCTACCCATTTCTAACATCTAGTTTAGAGCCTTTAACAATTACTGCTTAGACCCTTCGTTCATTAGCTCATTTATTCTACAATTACAATACGCCTTATGGTTAGGCATTGAATGCAAAAATGTTTAAACTACTACCACTGTCTTTATAGGAGCAAATAAATAGCTACATCAATGTATTAAATTATACAGAAGAGCTGTGAATTTACAGTAGCTTCCTAGATTCTTGTTTGGTTTTGCATTTTTTTTCCGCCCTTTAGTTATTCCAATTTCATCTAGATATTCATTACTAAAATCTTTTTAAAATACTAAGATATTATTATTGAGTCTTACTTTTTTTTTTTTTCCTGGCTACCTACAGGATAAAGATGAAGCAATAAGCTAGTTATACAGGCCCTTTCAAGATCTGGCTCCAAATTCACTTAATAGCCCCCAGGTACCCCAATGGTCCAGACACACCAGAATACTTATCAGTTCTGGACAGTCAGGAAGTTCCAAGCCTATACATCTTTGCTGAACACTTGGGCTATCCCACTCTTTCTCAGACTGAAGATATTTGGCAGGGCTAAAATACCATCTCCTCTGGGATGACTTCCTGAACTCTTTTAAGCAGAATGAATTATTCTCTCCTCTGAGCCTCTACAGCATTTGTTCATTCTTATCACGGATGTCAGCACTTTATATACTGAATTATAGGAAGTGTTAATTTAGATATGCAGCTCATTGATTAAAGCATGTGCTCCCTAAAAACATCAGCCACATCTTCACCATTTTTGCTTCACTAGAAAGTGGTACCAATTTGACACAGAACAGGCATTGAAAATGATGCTTGCTGAATTAGATAAAAGTACTATATACTGCCAAACTGTAAAAATTCCTAACTTCTATGCATTAGAAATTAAAATGTATCCTAACTTAATAAATCCAAAGCCAGCCTTTCTGTAGGTATTGGTTTTTCTACACTTACATCTAAAATTAAATTGCACTTAAGATGCCATAGCAATTTATTGGTACATATTATATTTAATAATGGTCATTCTATGACTGATTTGTTTTCTATTTCTACCGCTAGTATGCAACTTAACAGCTGGCGTGTGTGTTTCTACCTATTATTCGTGGCAGATGACAACTGGATTTTCCTATGGCAAAATCCTACAGTGTCAAGTTGCTACACATGATAAGCACAGCCTCTGAGTGCCTGAAGCAACTGCATACAGGCAGCTTTCACTCAGTGCCCTGCAGTTCTGAGCTCAAAATTATAGATCATACATATATGCACAGAAGCACATGCTCATCCATTAAAGGCCCACGAATAAGATAATGCTCTGTGTAGACAGCATTGACTTTTTTCCCCTGGGGCTTTTCTGTCTCCCCCTTTTAAAAAAATTATCTTTATGAATGGGTAAGGGGAGAATTGTAGGTGAGAGGGACCAGAAATCACAATTAGCAACAGAACATAGTTCTTGCCCATCATATCACCTCCTGAATCACTCTGATTCTTCAATAGGTAGTTATATTGTCTCTCCCTAATCTAAAAATCAGTAAATAACTAAGCTGGATCATAAAAGACCAGGAATCAAAATTTCTACATTCAAGTATAAATATCTCACATTTAGGAAGCTGTAACATAAGAATAAAGTCATTTGAGATGTCCTATGTCCCCATACAAATGGGTCACCTAAACGTCTGTTTCCCAGTGAAAATAACTAAATATGATAACTATTATAAAATAGTTTAAGATGCACAGATAATCTGACAAGAAAGTTAAAAAATACCTAGAGTCCAAAAATCAAGCATAAGATGAACTCAGTGATTAAACATCAGTAGAGCCAGCTTTGACCTTGAATGAATGCCCCAAACTCAGGCAAACTTGAACTTCAGTTTCCAAGGTCTCAAGTATGAAAGAAAGGAAATCAAGTCCAGGGCCTAATCAAAGTGGGAAGAGTAATAGGAAATACTCCCATAAACTCCTAAGGATTACATCTCAGTTTTATAGTAAATTAGAAATAAACTTGCTTATCTCCCAAGGGCCCTGAAAAGAAAACTGCCCACTTCAAACCTTGGTGCCAAATGGAGAAGTTAAAAATCTTCTCAGAGAATTCCTAGTTAAAATCCAGCCTTCGCACAGCATGAATTCATAGGTCCAGAAGAATTTTAAAAAGAATACTTAAAGAGGGAACCAGCAGATGGTGTAATGGTTACGTCACCGAATTCCCATGAAGTATACCACAGTTTGAGTCCCAGGCCTGGCGGCCTAAAACACACTGGGCACATGTGAGTAGTGCATGCCCAAAATCCCGAGAGAATGGAAGAGAAGGAATTGTGGCATGGTCATCCTCTCAGGTGATGATTTCTCACTTTCTGTCTCTCTCTCTCTCCGGTAAGCATAAGTGCTCTAGAGCAAAAATCTCTCCTTTAAAAAATAAAAAAATAAAAAGGCCTTGAAGCAAAATTTTAACATGAGCCTATGATTGGTAGGAACCTAGCAAAAGCAAGATGAATCTCCTCAGAAGGATATTTTTAAAAATGATTTTATTTAACTTTATTTCTTTATTTATTTTTAATTTTGACCAGAGAAAGACAAAATGAGAAAGAGAGAAAGAGGGAAAATGAGAAAGCAAGCCACTAGGTCTGGGACTCGAACCATGGTTGGCCATGTGGGAGTCCAGCACCCTTAACCCAACACTCCATCTGCTGGCCCCACCTCTAAATGATATTAACCCTCAAATCAGGAAATATTCCCGCAGATAAATATATAGGAAATAATACTGAGGCAGGAGACAGGGACCCTAAAAATTTAGTTGGAGTATAGGCCCCAAATGGAATCACAGCAATTAAAGGTTTTTCCATATCTACCACATGCTGAAAAGAAGATATGTGTCAGTATGTCCCAGAGCTTTTAGACAAAGTGCGTCTCATGACCTTCATATCCACTCCAAAATTAGAAGAATAACCAAACCCATCTAGCATGTGACCCCCATCACAAGGTGAACAAACACATGCACAAGTCCCTCCTGAGGACAAGTCTGAACAACACCCCTCCTGACCAAGATAAAAAACCCTCACCTCAGTTCCTCTTCGACAACACATTCTTGAGAACCCTCCCTTGTTAGGAGCACTGTTCCTTCTTTCCTCTCTTAATAAACTCCACTTTTTTATCTCCTTTCTGTATCTGTGTCTCTAATTCTTTCTGAACATGAGACAAAAAATTGGGTTTGCTGCTATTCCTGCACTGGGTATTGGGCTCATGCACTGCAATGTCCCACGTCAATACCTTTTTTGTTTTTTTAAAGAAGTATTTATTTAATTTTATTTATTCATTCATTTATATTAATTTGACCAGAGAGAGACACACACACACAGAAAGAGGGAAAGTGAGAAAGCAAGCCACTAAGTTCAGGAGTCGAACCTTCCTCGGCCCAGAGGGAGTGTCCCAGTTCCTTAACCACCATGCCACCTACTAGTCCCTATATCATCAAAAAATTAAATAAATTGAAAATATTACTAAAGAACATACTGTCAAAATGACTAAGCAGATTTGAAAAAAAAACACTAGAATTTCTTAAACTTAAAAAAAAATCATACTAATTAAAAATTTAAAACTCAAGAGAGTGAGTTTAGCAGCAGATGAGACAGAATTGAAGAGATATTCACAAAATAGAAGATATAGCTAAAGGAACTTTTCAGAATATATTACTGAGATCAATCAACAGAAAATATGAAAGAGAAGTTCAAAGAAATGGAGCACAGAGTAACAAGGTATCATTTCCATATAATCCAAATTCTAGAAGGTCAAAAAAGGGAGAATGTGGCAGGCAGAGGCAAAATTTGAGATTATGGCTCATACTGTTTTATCATTCAGAGACACACAACACAGATTCAGGAAGCCCAAGGAATCCAAGCAGGATGAATAAAAAGAAATAAGTATCTGAACGTAGTGCAGGAAAACTCTTTAACACCAAAGATAAGAAGATAATCTTAAAATCAGAAATACAGAAAATACATTACCTTGAAAGAAACAAATATAGAGTGAGAATAAAAAAAAAATAGAAACCAGAAAATGGGGGGAAATATTATCAATATGTTAAAAAAATTCACAAAGACTTGTAACTGTATATTCATGGGCCAGCATTATGGCCTAGTGATTAAGTGAATTTCATCCCACATGGCTGAACCATGTTTTGAATCCTGGGCCTGGGAGCTTCAAAACATACCAGAAGCACGTGCTACCACAAATCCCAATGAGATGGAGAAATGGAGGAGGGACTGGGGAGTGACCACACCCAAACTGAAGGGTGCTTTCTCCCTCTCCCTTTCTGTTTCTCTCTGGCAAGTGTGCTCACCGTCTGGCAAATTAAGAAAACACACACACACATATACACACACAGAAAATAACTGTATATCGAGGAAAATTTTTTTTCAGAAAAAGATCCAAATAATGGCATTTTAAGAAAAAAAAAACCCTGAAGTATGCCCCAATAAACCTTTACTAAAACAAAATTTTAAAAATATATTTGAGTCAAAGAAAATAGTCCCAGAAAAAAAGGCTAAAAACTGATGAATGGATGTTGAACAAAGAAAGCAGTAAAAATGTAGGCAAATCTAAACAAATAGTCACTCAGTAAAACAACTTTAACAATAATAGTTTTGTCAATGATGTCCATATTATATGACCCAGCAATTTTACTCACAGGAATATAACTTGAAGCATATTTTCAGAAGACAAGACTAGTATTTCCAAGCCTACTGGCTATGTCCTCTTGGGTAGTGATAACCAGTAACCCAAACTTGGGACTTCCCAAATCCAGTCATCATCCTCCTCTGCGCTTTTTCTCTCTTTTCCTTTCTCCTCCTTAGTTATATCAAAAAGATTGCCATTTTTCTAGTCACATGTCTTAAATTCCAATCATCCTTAATTCCTCTCTACCCTCTCTGTACCCTCCCGCACAACAATAAATTTCCTAGTCTTAGAAATTCTAACTCAATATCAGTGCTCTCATTGTTCTCTTCTTCATTCCCAAAGGGATCTTTCTTTTTCATTTCCTCAGCCTCTCTCACCTTACAGTACACTTCTAAATTCCCTTAAATACAGCTCTGTACAACTCTACCTTCAAAGACCCCCTCATTGCTTCCAGATATCAAATGAATGACAGTCTGTATTTCTTTCAATAGCATTTAAAGGACCTCACAAGCCAGCTCTAACACATTTGCCACCATTTCCCCTAAAGTTACCCCCTTTCCATCTTCAACGTGAACCTTGTGGTTTAGTCACATGCTATAAACCAGCTATTACTCAGGAAAATGACAGCATGAATTCCAGGTTTTTTAAGATACAATTTATTCAACTGAAAAAAAAATTTTTTTGCACTCTCAGCCAGGTTAAATAAACAAATCCCACCCAACTTTAAAGGTCCCACTAAATTATCTCCAACTTCAATGATGACTTCCGTTATTTCTTCTTGTCTTTCTTCCCTCATCCCTTAGAAACCAGTACCACTTCAGTGTCAGCAGGTGATGTGGTGGTTAAATGCACTTGACTCCCATATGGCCAACTGTGGTTCAAGTTGCGGACCTGGTGACTTGCTTTCTCACTTTCCCTCTATCTCTTTCTCTTTCTCTGCTCAAATTGGAAAATAATAATAATAAGGGTAAATAAAATCATTCTTTTTAAAAAAATAAAAAGAAACTGGTATCACTTCATCTCTATTTTACTTATAGGATTTTATATGTATAACATATTCTTACTAGTTGTGTATGTCTTTTTTTAAACGTTCATTTATTTATTTCTTCCATGAGCAACCATGAAAGAGACAGAGACAGAGAAACAGCGCTCCCACTCAGGTCCTGACACCATGATTCACCCACAACCTCAGTCAGTTCCCAGTCATGGACACACCTATGGCTGGCATGCTCAGGGAGGTCTACAGACATGAACACAGAACTTTTGCATGTGGGTCAGCCTCACAGAGTGTCATGTTTTACCACTGTGCATCATCTGGCTCCTAGTTGTGTATGTCTTATCGTCAAAAAGAAAGCACAAAGATATAATACTCCAAGTCTAACTTAATTATCGTTACAAATCTCACAGTACTTAGCAAAGTGGCTTTCACACATTATGTCATCATGAATACTGTCTGAATTAACAGGTAACTTAGCTTTAAAAATCACTTCTAGGGGCCAGGAGGTGGCATGATGGTTTAGGTGCTGGATACCCACATGGCTGACTGCAGTTCAAGTCTTGGACATGGCGGCTTGCTCTCTCTCTTTCTCTCTCTCTCTTTCTCAATTTCTGTCTCTCTCTCTGGTGAGCATATGTGCCCTATAGACAATTTTTTAAAATAATAATAAATAAAGGAAAAAGCATTTATATTCAATGACCACTATATTGAAGACCTATAAAATGAATTATGACCATACACAATCCCTTTTTTTTGTCTATTTTATTTTTAACCCAATTACTCACTAAGAGAAATTATTATAAAAGCTGAAAAACAGAAGAAAAGAAAATCAGGTTGGCCCATGTTCTTCACAAGCTGTCTCATCTCTGATTAAATGGACAAAGTGGAATTTCTTTGGCTCAGATTTGAGATTCTAACAGAAATGAGCAATGGAAATGAGGCTGGCTGCAGTTTTTGTTTTCCTTCAAGGTAAGATATCAAGCTAATTATAGAAATCTCACATTTTCCTTAAAAATGTATTCAGCTATTTAATAGGAATGGCCATCTAATTCAAAAGTTATGGTAGATATTAAAATAGCTTGGGGTGAAAGAACAAAAGAAAAAAGAAAAGACAAAAAAAAAAAAAAAACCCAGGAAACAAAAAGCATTTATGTATCACCAAGACACCAAAGAAACAGATATTGCCTAGAATATTAAACTAGAGAATAAGCTATCTGTGTCTCTAGATATATTTAATAATATTTCAAATACCACATTCTGGAAACATATGCTAAACATACCCCCCCAAACCCACCAAGACAACAGCTATATAAACTATTCACATACATATTCCCAATACCACTTGGAAAAAATGTAAATTGTACAGCTTTGTTTATAAAAGAAAATAAATAAATGTCTCTGATGAATTTCTACCTTTTCTGTATCATAAAAGTTAACAGCACAGGCAAGAGAGACTGTACAATTAAGAATTAAAATCTTAATGGCTGAAATATTCTAATCAGTGTCTAGTATCACCTTAATTATATGATAGATGGCCAGAAAGGAGAAAATGTGATTTGTCATAAAAAATTTAAAGTCTCTTTAAATTAATAATAAAATCTGAATAAAAGTATATTTACATTTATATTAGTCTAGATATTATTTAAAACAAAAAGGTAAACGACAAAAAGGTAAACACAGTAATTGAGGGATTTATAGAAATTGATACTTTTAACAATGTTCTGTAAATTTCCATAATAGGTTACCTTTTTCATTTCCTTTGTAAACGCAACACACAATATTCTGAATAATTTACTTTAATTTAGCCAGTAATATTACTGAAAGTAATGAATTTACAAATATTCATTGAGACAGTATAAAAAATAAAATAGAAATAAATGCCAAGTTTTCAATAGATGAGACAAATCAAAGGAAAAGGGACTACAAAAAAATCATAAATCAGATGGACATATTAAATAGGATCCTCAGGCAATGATCTAGTTTAATGTAACACTCAAAGAGCATAACAAAGTTCTTCTGTTCCCTTAAGCTAAGTGAACATCTTTGTATGGTTTCACAAAACTGACACATTTGAATAAAGTCCAAAGATGACTTCAGCTTCAGTGTTAGTACTGAGAGTATTTTCTTTCCAGGGGAGGAAAAGATACAAAAACAAAACAAAACAAAGAACAACAAATAACAACAAAAAAACCTCATCAATTTCTTTTTAAGTAGTAGACATTGTTTATAGATTAGGTCAATCTCAAAGAAATTCTTTTAATATACTATTATAATCATGCTACTACTATTTAATGAACCAAGTGGAAATACATTATTCATGAGGCAAGAGGCAGAAAATGGAAATGATTCATCAAAAAGAAACAGTGGTTAAAAAAAAAAGATACCCAGTTTGGACATGTCAAAGAAATGTTTCAAACGAGAGCATTTGATCATCACTATCATATTAAAGGAGGAAGAAAGCACACCATCAATTTCTAAGATATGTTTTAGAGAAAACTTAATAGTTAAAAATACTACCAGATTTTAAAAATCATATGCTTTGAGAGAAAATAGGTGAAAAGTATAACTGTTATAAACCTAAAGCTGTATACTTTAGCAACCTAACAAGTAGTCCATATAACAAACTGGTCTACTGCAATTTGCTGAGGAGGTAATGGACTCTACCATCAACTTCAGAGCAAAAAACAACGACTGAAATAACTTTTAAAGAAATAGAGTTCCCTATGCAGTGTTTTGCATATAAGTACTCGATACTATCTTGAGTCTTCTAGAAAGTATCTAAAAATGTGAACTACATTTCTGTAGTTGTGACTCAGTGAATGTTTATTTGTAATAAGATTAGCTATCAAACAATGCAAGAGTGAAGAGAAATATTTACATGCTTAGAGGAAGGATGTAATTAAAATAAACATAGGTGATTTCTCAAAAATAAAGTAGATTATTGGGAACCAGCAGTTAGCGTAATGGCTATGTCGCTGGACTCCCACGTAGTCGACCGCGGCTCGTGTCCCGGACCCGGTGGCTTAAAACTCACGCCGGGCGCGTGTGCGTGCGTGCCCAAGATCCCGAGAGGAGAATGGAGGAAGGGATTGCGGCGTGACCATCCCCCCTGGGGGGTGATTTCTCGCTTTCTGTCTCTATGTCTCTCTCTGTCTGTCTGGCGAGCGCACGCGCCCTACAGTGAAAATCTCTCCAAAAAAAAAAAATAAAATAAAGTAGATTATTGAAAGAAAAAGTTTTGAATTGAATTTTGAATTAAATTTTGAATTGAATTATTCATTTCATTGAAAATGTAGGAATTTGTTTCTTAAAGTGTTATTTCCCAATTATAACAGATTTTTTTTAAAGGATCAAAGAAATATTGGATATAGAGTAACTCCTATGAAACCTCAAATTCTCACAGATTATTAATGTTGCAAGTATAAGCCAATCAAATAAGTGTTTTAGCCATCTATAGTATCACACAGTAGATTATTTAAGCTACTATCTACCTGTAACATTTTCAAGGGGAAACTGTTTTTGTAATAAAATCCTTTGTCAAATCTTGTTTGCAATTTTAATTTACTATTTTATTAACTAGACCATAGAAGCAATTCAACTAGAGCATTAATATATGGCCATTAGACAAATTAGTGTTATCATAGGTACAATAGGACAGGCAGTATTTGCTATGTCTTTACCTTATACATGATTATTACTATAAAATTAAACTTATTCATTACAATTAAGATACTACACATGGGTTTGAAATTATCTTGCATTTGGCTCATATGAAAGGAATATATGTAATAGTAGAATCCTATAGCCTGGCTAAATAGTCATATCCTAATGACATTTTTTTTTCTCCTTGAGAAGTTTTTGCTATAGGGCACATGTGCTCGCCAGATAGAGAGACAGAGACAGAAAGCGAGAAATCACCCCCCGGGGTGATAGCCACACCGCAATCCCCTCTCCTCCACTCTCCTCTCGGGATCTTGGGCACGCACGAACATGCGCCTGGCGTGAGTTTTAAGCCACCAGGTCCGTATTCGAACCAGGGTGGGAGTCCAGCGACATAGCCATTACGCTAACTGCTGGTCCGCTAATGACATTTTTAATATTTAATTTTATTTGTTATTATCATTTAACTTTTTAATTTGACCATTGACCACAGGGAGACAGAGAAAGAGAGAGAGAGAGAGAGGGAGGAAGTGAGAAAGCAAGCTGCCAGGTTGCCAGGTCCAGGATTCAAACCACAGTTGGCCATGTGTGAGTCCAACGCCTCAACCATGCCACCTGCCAGCCCCCCAATTAAATTTTTAATGTTTTTGTGCTCCATTGTTTTATTCTTAAAATTTTTTAAAATAGCAAAGGACATGTGTGTTAGAGAGAGACAGAGACAGACAGACAAACAGACCTCTAGAGAGGCAGAAACATCTTCCAATGGAGCATAGTCATGCCACTATCCCTTCTCTATTGCTTTACGCTACTGGGATTCTGGACATGCAAACAAGCCACCAGAGAACGGGACTCAAACCTTGTTTTATTCTTAAAATTTTTTAAAATAGCAAAGGACATGTGTGTTAGAGAGAGACAGAGACAGACAGACAAACAGACCTCTAGAGAGGCAGAAACATCTTCCAATGGAGCATAGTCATGCCACTATCCCTTCTCTATTGCTTTACGCTACTGGGATTCTGGACATGCAAACAAGCCACCAGAGAACGGGACTCAAACCATGGTTAGCCGTGTGGGATTCACCTCTATTAACCAGTAGGTCATGGGCTAGTGAATTTATTTTTTTAAATATTTGTTTATTTATTTATGTACTATTTTATTTGTTGTAGGGCCTGTTCACCCACCAGAGAGAGAGAGAAAGAGAGAGAGAAAGTGAGAAAACAAGCTGCCAGGCTTGGGACTGGAACTGCAAACTGGCCACGTGGGAGTCCAGGATGGTAACCACCATGCCACCTGCTGGTCCCAAGGCTAGCACATTTTTAAAAGTAACTTTTTTCTTTTCTTACATTTTGGTAGCTATAAACACATACCTAACAAAGAGGCTGTGATCTCTCATATACTTCCCCACTGAAAGAACCAGGTTTCTCAGAGAAATTGTTGATTTCTAGGATGTGGACAAGTAGCTATGAAAAGAAACTAAAATGCCTTTTTATGATAGAAAGAAGGACGCTAAGAAAGAAAGAAAGAAAGAAAGAAAGAAAGAAAGAAAGAAAGAAAGAAAGAAAGAAAGAAAGAAAGAAAGAAAGAGAGAGAAAGAGAGAGAGAAAGAGAGAGAGAAATAGAGAAAGAAAGAGACAAAGAAAGGGAGAAAGGAAGGAAGGAAGGAAGGAAGGAAGGAAGGAAGGAAGGAAGGAAGGAAGGAAGGAAGGAAAGAAGGAAGGAAAGAAAGATGGAGCCAGCAGATCGTGTCATGGTTGGGAAGCTGGACATCCACATGCCTGACTGCGGTTCAAGTCGAGGACCTGGAGGCTTGAAGCTCCTGCCAGGTGCAAGTGTGTACATGCCTGAAATTCCAAGAGGGCAATGGAGGAGAAAAGAATGAGTCAGGGCCATCCCCCCAGGAGGTGACTTTTCATTTTCCTTCTTTATCTGTCTCTCTTTGGCAAGTGTGAAAGCCTAAAAAACTTAATATATAAATCTATACAACCCTAAGCAAATCAACAGATAAATCAATAAGTAGGTAGGTAGGTAGGTAGGTAGGTAGGTAGGTAGGTAGGTAGATGAGGAAGGAGAGTTCTGGTTTACAGTAAATGCTGAATGCCATTTACAACATGTGGAAGGAGGCCTCTAACTGTAAATTCATCATTTCACAAGCATTATGTTAAATATTAGATAATTGAGGGGAACCTTTTGATGAAGAGCAGGATACTGGCATGGTCTTAAAGTGTTTTAACAGACTGCATATTAATTGCATGGGGGAAAAATGTAATTATACACTGGAAAATTGTATATGTACTTTGACAAAGTGATGAAAATTGACATCAATGAGGGGCAGACAGATGTTGTGTAAATCCAGATGTAATACCTCATATAACATTACTTATGTAGAATTCTGGCTAAGAGTGCATACCTTCAATACAATCATGAAGAAATATTAGACATGCCCCAAATTAGGAACAATCTATTAAAGAAAAGATTTATAATCTTCAAAAATGTCAATGTCATAAAAGATAAAGAATAGCTGTAAAAATGTTTCAAATTAAAGGAGGTTGAGGAAGAGATGGAGATGGAGAGCAAAGGTGGCAGAAAAAGAGGGAAGGGGGAGGAGGAAAAGGAGAGAGAGAGAGAAGGGAGAAATTAAAAGTATGTGAACCTGGGTAAAGGATATATACAAGTGCTCTTTGTACCATTACTAATCTTACAATTTCGGTATGTTTGAAATGATTTCCAAATATAAAGGTAAAATATAACTAGTCTTTTCTTATTGTTTCTTCGTGTACTATACTGTTTTCCTGATCTTGTTTTAAAGAATATTATTTGCAAACCTATTTAAATGGTATTACAAAATAAATGGAAAATAAGCATTAAATCACACAATAAATAATGAAGTGGAACCCTTTACCAAGAGGGTCCAAATATAAATGGCACATAATATTTTTATTTATTCACATTTAAAGCTAAGATACAATTTCCATAGAAATGCTTCAAATTTTTTTCTTGGAATTGTACAACAAAGTCAGAGGATCCCTTAAAAATACCTAATTCAAACTCCTGATTTTTTTATTTATGGAATTGAGGTCACATAATCACAGAGAACTGAGACTAAAACACCAGGATTCCTCTTGAGCCTTGTTACCTGCCAAAGTATATACTTGACTGACTTGAACAATCGGAAATGTTTCAAGTAAATCCTTTCTATTCCATTTCTATGAAACAGAACAGAAAAGCATATTTTATACCCTAAACTATTATTATATATCTGAAGTGTTCTTCTCTCCTCTCCTTTCCTTTCCTTTCCTTTCCTTTCCTTTTATTTCTTTCTTTCTTTCTTTTCTTTTTTTACTGCTAGAGGGGGAATGTACTTGTCCAGCATGTTTCCCTCAAGCAACCTTGGCTGGGACTATTAATGAACCGCAGTCAGCAAAAGCAGCTCTGACTCCCACGACTGATATTCAACCACTGCACCACCAGGCCAGTCCTGAAGTATTTATTTTCAAATAGTTTATAATTATATATATATTTTTTCCTTTATGACTTTTTTAGATAAGGAGTTTAGATACAGTGCACTATGTACATCTATTAGGTTAAGCTTGAAAAATTCATTGTAATCACACCTAACCGTCATTAATGTCATTACACTTACACAGTCCTCATAAAATGAACCATCTGAACAAGATGAACACAATGGAATCCGTTTTTGTTGGGCTGCCTCTAATAATGCATGAAGTGATTTTCATTCAGTCATCAGTTTATAAGGTAATAAGTTTGCCAATATTTAATTTTCATACTATTCTTGTGAGAAAAAGTAGGTGTTAGCTAGCATAATCCAGCTATGCAATCTTTTCCATCCTATATTCAGTTATCTAGTCATTCCCTCTCATTTATTAAAGACTACAGCAATTTACTCAGCCTTCTGTCTACTCTAACTTCTGTTGTTTACAGTGACTTCTTCCTCAATATCCAGGACCTATGTAGGCTTTCAGTTTCTTGACTTCATTTCTATCCTTACCTAAATTCAGCCTCCGCCATTCAAGCCTATGGTTACGTCTTGATCATCAAAAAAAATATAAACACTCAAATCCTAATTCAGTGACACTATCTACCCCTTTATTCCTATAGTTTCAAATTAATCAATGAAGTAACTTGGCTGAATCAATTCTTACATATCAGTGTGGCCATTGGCCCTTTGACCTACTAGCCATCATTTCCTCTACTGTTGTCCTAACTTATCTTTCCATCTAGTTTAAATTCCATAGGTCCAAAAATATTATTTGGCATTAGTAATCATTGTCTAACTCCCA
>NW_006204341.1:2143731-2168334 GCF_000334495.1 Tupaia belangeri chinensis
TCTTTCTCCTTAATGTTCCTTTGCTCCTTTCCAGGCCTGCATTTGCATAGCATTCTGAGAAAATAACATTACTGGGAAGTGTAATATCATTCTAAAGTAATGATCATCAATTTCAAATGAACATCCAGTATTGCCTATAAATGATAGCAACACTATAATGATGATTATTACATATTTTTCCAAGTGATCCACTCCTCATCAACCCAACCCACACCATTGTTAAGCTGTTAGATAATCATGTTGCTGCCTAATTCATGAGAAAATGAAAACCATAAAACAGAAATACACTAATTGTGCCATCAGTGAATAAACATGCATTTATACCATGTTCTTTCCTATTACAAAGTAGAAAAATATGTTCCCATCAAAGGTAAATTCTTTTACATGTAAATCTAGAACACTTCATTTTCATTTCTTCTACTTCTCTCTCTCTTTATCTTTAACCTTTCTTTCTTAACTCTATTTTCCTATCATCATTCAAAGATGCTCTAGCATTTCTTAACAACACAAAATAGCATCCTCTAACGTGTAATCCACTCCAGATACCACCTTCTTTGCACTCCTCCAGAGACAAGCTTCTCAAGATTTTCACAATCGGGATCAGCAGTTAGCATAATGGCTATGTCGCTGGACTCCCATGTAGTCGACCACGGTTTGTCTCCCAGACCCAGTGGCTTAAACTCACAACATGCACGTGTGCATATGTGCCCAAGATCCCAAGAGGAGAATGAAGGAGAAGGGATTGAGGTGTGGCCATCCCCCCTGGGGGGGGGTGATTTCTGGCTTTCTGTCTCTGTCTCTCTCTGTCTGTCTGGGGAGCGCACACGCCCTATAGCAAAAACTTCTTGGGGGGAGGGGCAGGGGTGGGGAAGAATCTCACAATCAAACTGTTTACACACCATCACCTCCTACTTCACTCTTCAATTCACAGGGATATGGCATCTAGTCCATTTTATCTTCTGAAATTTCCTGAAGCCATCAATGACCTGGATGTTTTGTCAACTTAATGGTAATCCTCCCATCTAATCTCTCAATAACATTCAATTCATCTGATCACAGCCTCTTTCTTGGAGTATTTTCTTATCTTGGTTCTATGATACCATATTCTTTAGCTTTATCTGGCCATACTTGACTCAATTTGCTTTGTGGATCTTTGCTCTTTCTTCAATCTCTAATTGATAGAATACAACAGGGATTCTACCCTCTAATTCCTTCTCTTTTCCATGCACACTCTTTTACAAAGAGATTGAATCAAGATACATTAATTCAATACAATTTTTGTGCCAATGATTTAAAATTGAAGTGTCCAGTACACCAATTCTGATCCCTGGGATCTAGTGTCTAACTGCTTGTCTAACATTTGAACTATAATGTCTGTTTAAAAGGTATTTCAAACATGGCCAAGGACCAGAACTCTATTTCTGACTCCTGATCCTATCACTACCCAAATCTTCCACTTCTCAAAAAATGGCACCATCATCGAGCTGCTCTGACCAATTTGGAGTCTTTTTTTTTCTCTTATCCCGCACATCCAATTTATCAGCAAGCATTATTGGTTCCATATCCCAAACTGATACTCAAAAGCAACCGAGCAGCAAACAAAGTAAATTAAGAAACAGTGAGCTGGTGAAGGGGAGGAACCTTGGAAGGATATGAAGTCAAGGGAGCCAATATAAAAATTTCCTCTAAGACAGAGGTTGTAGTCTATTCTATCAAATGCTGCTAAGAGGTTAAAATAATAATTGAGAAGCAAATGCAAAAGATCACTGAAGTTCTTGAGAAAAATTGACTCTGGAGTGATGGGGATAGAAGTTTACTTGGAGTGAACTGAAGAGAGTGAGATGAAAGTGTAAAGACAGCAACTAATAAAGAACTTTTAAAATGATTTTGCTCTCTGGGATGCAGACAGATGGGGAATAGAGAGGGCTATGGGTCAAGAGTGCTTCTTTTTATCAAGAAAAGAAACACTAGAGCATATTAGTATGCTGCTGACAAAAATTTAGCTGAGAAGAAAAAACAAATATGACATTGGGAGAGGAGCTAAATCACTGAGAGGTGGGAATCCATGCACAAGTGGACAGGTTGGCCTTCCATAGGTGCAGAAACTTTTTTCACAGTAATAGGAAATGGGATGGATAGAGATACAGGAAAATTAGGTAGATTCAGCAGGGTGAAATGAAGGGGTTCTTGACTGAGCACTTCTTGATTATTCAATTATAAGGTCAGTCAACAGGGGTGTAAGTATGCTTGTAGGCCTCTGTGTTTGTGTAATGTGCACTTTAGGGATGAAGGGCGGGGCATAAAAGAAATCTAAGAGAAATGGTGAGAAACTGCTGTATTAAAGGGCAAGAAAGAGAAGATACAGGGAAATTTAGAGTATAACACTGAGTATCTATGGGTAATATATAAGGTTTACCCGCTGAAATTCACAAACATACTATTTTAGTGAATTTTTATTTCAATGCAGAATTATAATTTCTCATTATACAACCATGTATTTTTGGAAGATAAAACATTACATATTTTTCTTTGTTGTATGCCCAAACAGAAAACTGTGCTATAATAGCTCACAAATGAAATGACACTTTTGTAGACAAACAAGTTATTCATTTTTCGTTATGTAAGTCTATTTCTCTATAGAGATGTCAAAAATTTAATTTGAAGATATAGAAGCATGCAATTAACATTGCACTGCGGTAAAAACTATACCCATTTCAAGCATGTTTCTATTATTCTGCGGTTTACCATTACATGATCAGAAAGCATGATGTCTTAATGTCAAGAGCACTTGTTTAAAATTAAATCAAGTAAGCAAGTTGTATTTACAATACCAGCAGCACTGACTGAAATTGTTTGCCTTCCTTTTAGCATTTTAATTTAGAGCTTTCTAAATGCAAATTAGGGAAAGTCTCTGTTCACTAGATAGTAAGTAGATTTTTTTCTCTTTTTTTAATATCTCAATTGTATTAGTGGTGTTATTTTATTGGTACTATACTTACATACAGCCTTCATGCATGTCTCTCAAAATGCTTTATAAATATTAAAAACATGTTTACAGTTCCCTTCTACTAAATCTCTGCAATGAACCATTTCAATTATCCTCCAAAAAGGCAAAATATTACTATTTTTATATATAAAAAAGTAAACTAATAACCTGGCCAACTGACTGTCCCAACAGATAAAAATGAACAGTATCAGAATCTACATCCCCACACTCCTAAAGATGATATATGTACAAAATAAATCTATGAAACTTAGACCATCCCAAGCTATAAAATTCCTTCTGCCTTGGCCTTACAATTCTTGGCTTCATTTTTATTACAAAGCAACTAAAACACTACTTGGACTAAGCAGCAGGAAGAAGTTTTCAAAAAGTCATCAAATTCTTACTTTCTGTCAAGCCAAGATACAGAAGACTTTCAGAGATAAAGCCTTTCGTACAAAATAATTCATCATAGGTTTTCTAAAATTAAAATGCTCAAATTGGTGAAGCTTGCTCACATTAAAAAAAAAGGCATTCACTCATTTGGAAAACTACCAATAGCCAAAAACAGTTCAATAGCAAAAAACAGTTCTAATCCCATTAACATTTACAGCCATAAATTTGCTAATTTATTTTTAATCAAAAACACAGTCCACTTGGTTTTGGCAACTTTTACTGTACATTAAACAAAATCCCATTTTCAAATGTTTAAATAAGTAATTTGAACTACTAGAATTAATTTTGTACATATTTTAATCTATAGACATTGACAGACTTTTTTTTTTAAGAGAGATTGTTGTTATAGGGCATGGGCACTCACCAGAGTGACACAGAGGGACAGAAAGCAAGAAATCACTCACTTGGGGAGATGGCCATGCTGCAATCCCCTCTCCTCCATTCTCCTCTTGGGATTTAGGACATATATATATACACACACAAGCCTGGAGTGAGTTTCAAGCTGCCAGGTCCAGGACTCAAACTACAGTCGAGCAGGTGGGAATCCAGCAACAAAACCATTATGCCATCTGCTGGTCCTCAGACAAGTGCTTTGTCTGTTTGTTTGTTTTGTTTTTGTTTTTGTTTTTTTTTTAAATTTGCACTAGGTCATTTAAAAAAAATAAAAGCATCTTGGTCTGTCGTAGGTCATGTAGTCCATCATACACTAGACAGTCTGCAGTGCAAGAAGCCATATGGCTGACACCAGATCCCTGGGTTGTCCTGAAAACACTCCATACACATACCCAGGCACCCAAAATCCTGAGGAGCTGGAGGGCTAGAGAAAGGTAACTGTTGTGTGATGAGACTTTATTGAGGGTTCTCTCTCTCTCTCCCTCTCTCTCTCTCTCTCTCTTTCTCTCCTGTATGAGCACATGCTATTAGAATAAAATAAAAAATAAAATTCTTTAAGAATTTCTTTTAAAAAGGCATCTTCAGGTACCAGCAGATGGCATAACGGTTATGTCAGGGAACTCCCATGTAGCTGACAGTGGTTTGAGTCCCAGACCAAGTGGCTTAAACCTCAAGCTGGCCACAGATATGAGCACACCCAAAATCCAAAGAGGAGAATGGAAGAGACTGTAGTATGGCTATCACCCCTGGGGGATGATTTCTCACTTTCTGTCTCTCTGTTTCTGTCTGTCTGGCAAATGCACTTGCCCTATAGCAAGAATCTCTCTCTCAAAAAGAAAAAAAGAAAGAAAAAAAGAAAGAAGAAGAAGAAAGCATCTTCAATGGATTTTATGTCTACTTAAGAGAATCTGGTTGAAAAATAGATTTGTCTTAAATTTTTTTTAATACTTTTAAAAATTTTTGAAATATTTTTAAACTTATTTTATTCATTATTATCATTATTATTTTTTAATTTGCTATAGAGCTCACCAGAGAGAAACAAAGAGAGAGAGGGGAAGTAAGAAAGCAAGCTGCTAGGTCCAGTACTTGAATCCTGATCAGCTATGTAGGACTCCAATGCCTTTACCATCACCCCACTTGCTGGCCACTGTTTTGATATTTTTAAACTAACTACAGTGAGCTTCAAATCTTATCTGTATTTTTCAACATAAATTCACTTAAATTTTGCCTTGATGTCAATTTAAGTGGTAAATAAAATAAGAAGTGATACTTTCTACAGTTTATTAACAATGTATATTTCATTTATTTGAATTTTATGAGAGTATAAAAGAAAAACTGACCTCAAAAAAATAGAAATTAACAAAAATAGTATGTCAGGTTCACAGACACACATGCAGGAATGTATATGAAAAGTGTTTATATTAGTATCATAAAACTCAAAGACCAAGCATTTATTTATTATTTATTTATTTTTTGGAGACGTTTTGGCTATAGGGCACATGCGCTCATCAGAAAGACAGAGAGAGACATAGAGACAGAAAGCGAGAAATCACCCCCCAGGGGGGATGGTCACACCGCAATCCCTTCTCCTCCATTCTCCTCTTGAGATCTTGGGCACACATGCACATGTGCCCAGCATGGGTTTAAGCCACCAGGTCTGGGACTCAAACCGTGGTCAACTACATAGGAGTCCAGTGACATAGCTATTATGTCAACTGCTGGGCCCAACCAGGCATTTATTTTAAAATGCAATATAGTCAAGGGAATTTTGACCAGATTGTATTTTCAGTGAGAAAGTCATCTATTTTTCTGAGCTTTATTTTATGACATTAGCAAGGAATGGTCTGATATTCACTCAATGAAAACATATAAATCAAAAGTTTGAGAAAGAGAAAATGAAGTAGTAGTGTCACAATAACACAGAAAGTTGATTGTAATTCTACATCTAATATGTAATTTTTCCAAGTAAGCCAGCTAAGAAACATTAGGAATATATTCATAGATCAAGAAAAACTCTTGAGTTGGTTGTTCTATTACAATATAATTGTCATTATTATGATAAAATATTCTAAGTAGTATTTAATAGTATTGTTTTTCATATACACTATTCTATTTAATCATGCTATTAACATAGTAATAACATACATCAAAGAAAGGTATTATAATAATGGCTCAGATGAAACAGATTCAGAGAGGTGAAGATACCTGCCCCGGGATGCACAGTAGCTAATTATTTAAACTTAGATCTTCTAACCTCAAATTTATGTGTTCTCAATTAAACTATTGCAAAAACAGTAAGCACTAACCTCTGCAATAGTGACAGTGGCCGGATTATGTAAGAACTTACCAAGAAATAAGCTAATGTCTAGCCTAGAGGCATCACAGCCAGCTAGTCAATGTATAAACTTTCAACAAAGGGGAAAAAGAATGACAGAGCCAGAAAAGGAGATCAATTAACTCAAATAAGTCTATATTTATAGTCTTCATTTCTGCTTGTATATATTTATTGATTTATTTGGAATGCTTTGTTTCAGTAATAAATGTAGTCAACCGACATTTGAACCACCAAAATAATGTAAGTATTACAATTTTTTTCACCAATCAATAAATTTAGTACAGAAAGCTTACAAGGGGAAATTCATTAAGTAAAGTCAAATTTTTCCATTAAGTTATCCTTTCTTAGAGACAACAAATAATTAGTTCTAAGAAAAAAATATTGCTGGGGCCAGCAGGCGGCATAGTGGGTAAGGCACTGGACTCTCACATGGTTGACTATGGTTCAAGTCCCAGCCCCAGCGTGACAGGTGCATGTGCATGTATGCCAAGATCCCAAGGGGAGAATGGGGGAGAAGGGATTGCAGTGTGGCCATTCCCTTCTGGGGAGTGATTTCTCACTGTCCCTCTCACCATCTTTCTCTCTTTTTCTCTCTCTGGTGAGCATGCACAAAAACATTGCTTTTTTGAATGCCTCTGCTAACTTCTAATAGGAAAGATATGAAGAAATATCCATAAGAAATATGGAAATGCCCAGGATACCCACCAGTTTGAATAGCCCCTATCCCTCACTTCTAAGCAAATAATGTCTAAAATTAAACTGAAACATATTATCACAGTATGAACTGAGGTAAACACAAGTAGAAATCTTAAACCATAGAGACTTGATCATCACGTCATTCTTTCAGTCAAAGTTTTTCCACTATAAAGTCTCTTCTCACATATTCCCTCATTTCAAGCATACTTTGGTAACTTCCTGCAGCAACTTTCACAACGCCTTACCATAGGGATCATACAATACATAGTTATTAGAAAAAAAGTATGAACAAAATGAGTGACCTAGTTAACGAACCAAAGAAGATGACTGTAACCATTATCAAAGGATAAGTCAAATGTATTGTAGACAGGACATTGTAGATTTGTCAAAATCCACAGAACTTGCAACACCAATGGTCAGACTATATAAACTATGGACTTTAGGGTTAATAATTTATCAATTCCGGTTTACCAAATGTAACAAGTATACCACAGTAATATAAGATGTTAATAAGAAAAATTCTGTGGGGGAAAGAAAGGGTATATGGGAACTCTCAAGATTTTGTTTCATTTATCTGTAAATCTAAAATTATCATAAAAACTTCTACTTAAATGCCAGGCCTTGCTGAAAATCTAACCTTTGTTATTACTACTATTATTATTTTAAGAACAGAACACAGAAAATGAAAGATGTGCTACTAACATTTTCAATGAAAGGTTATAGTCATCCAAAGAAAGACTGAAGAGAAAAAACAATGAACACCATATGTATTATTTATTATTTTGATTTCTAAAATGTAGCAGTACAAAAATGCCTCCAGCAACAGGTATAAAAATGTGTCAATCTACATATTAAAATAAAAACCGTTCAAAATAAGCCAAATGCAGACTAATAATGCTGAGATATATATAAAATTCAAAGTACACTCAATGCAAACACAAGTCTCAAATCACTAGAAAAGATAAACCACCCAGAGGCAGGCTTCCTCAAAGTCCTGACATCTGATGATCTGAGCTACAGTCCTGTCAGGTCAGGAGGGAATCATATATTTCATCTGAGTAACCAACATATTTCTAGCCTACAATATCAACAATAATCCAAGTTGGGAAATAATGAATAGGAAAAAGTGTTAAGAGATCTAGAAGTTAAGTAGTACTCAGATTGACTGAGATATGTTTGGATAAGTTATGTAAACTGTGAAAAGCAGCTTCTTTTATCTTACTATGTTAACAAACACCCAAATGTGTTTAATAAATGTTTTTCATAATAATGCCTTAGACAGAATACCACAACCAACACCACATTCTGACAAAACAACAACAAAAAATAAACTTTCAAATGTCTAGGCTATTTGCCAAGTTCATCCTACAAAGTTTGTGCCATGGAAAATCATGTCAGGTCGGCTTGTGGCCTAGTCGGTTAAGGCACCTGGATCCCACATGGCTGACCATGTGGTTCAAGTCCTAGATCTAGCACTTTGAGAAAACATGCCAAGTGCACATGCTTACATGCCCAAATTCCAAAAGCAGGGAGAAAGAAGAAGGGAGTATGACATGATAATCTCCCATGGTGAGGTGCTTTCTATCTCTCTATCTTTTTCTCTGTGTCTTTCTCTAGCTAGTGCAAATATCTTCTGGCAAATTTTTTTAAAGTTATGTCTGGTCTATTAGATCAAGTAAGTATTATACTCCTATATATATTGAGTAGAAATCAGATGTGTAAATGGGATCATTAACAACAAACTCTACAAAATAATGTGGCTGTCTAGGAAACAACGCAGTTCACCATTCTTTAGAAAAGACTGTGTGTCTGAGAAAACAAGCCAAAGACAGATCTATAGATTGGACTCATCTACACAGTCAGATTATAACACCATGATTTTTAAGGTCACTTTCAGTTTTCATATGCTTCAAATTTTTTTAACATAGATATGATCCATTTGTACCTTGGAGAGCTTGATTGTCCTCCATGTTTGCATGTATTGCTCTACCACTGCATGAGCTCCAAGGCAATACATGTATAATGATAGGGAAATCCTCACTGAAAGCAGAAGCTGGCTCAGATCCAACCACAAATATAAAAGTTAGAAGTGGCCTGAAATCCCGCCAAGAGACTGTCACAGATGGAGACTCAGGAAGGGGAATATGAAAATAACAAATCTAGCTCCACTTGAGTGGGAGCCAGAGATAATGAATAGCACTACTTGTATGATATTTCTTGAGTCTATATTACAATTATTATACTCTTATGTTTCCCTGAAGTAACTAAAGTAAAACTTTTCTATTTTATTTTACATTTTCTTATTTACATTTAATTATCATAAATCTTTATGGCACATAATAGTTTCTCAAAGCATGCATGCAGTATGTGATAATCAATTAAAAGATATTACACTATATATATATATATATATAATTTTCAATGAAGAGCCTTATTTTATTGTATTTGATAAATGTTTTGCTGAGCCCCTCCCACCAACAGTCCACAATCCCCTAGTCTGGTGTTTGTGCTTGTCCTCCCTACTATCATATATTCAAATCTAGTTTCTCAAAGCATGCATGCAGTATGTGATAATCAATTAAAAGATATTACACTATATATATATATATATATAATTTTCAATGAAGAGCCTTATTTTATTGTATTTGATAAATGTTTTGCTGAGCCCCTCCCACCAACAGTCCACAATCCCCTAGTCTGGTGTTTGTGCTTGTCCTCCCTACTATCATATATTCAAATCTTTCAATTGCTACCAGAGTATAGACATTGGGAGTACACTGAGCAGGGACATACCATGTTGGTCTTTCAATGCTGGCTTATTTCACTTAGCATTAAATCTTCTAGATTCATCTACTTTCCACTAAATGGCGAGAGTCTCATTGTGCAATATGGTTGAGTAACATTCCACTGTGTATTTTTCCCACATGTTGATAACCCAGTCATCAGTTATCAGCCACTTAAGTTAATTCCATGAAATAGCAATTGTGAATAATGCTGCAATAAACATGAATATGCATGTGTTTTTCCAAGAGTGTTTTCTTGTCCTTTGGGTAAATACCAAAGAATAAGATGATTGGATCACATGATAGTTTTATTTGTAAATTTTTTAAGTTTTCTGCTTCAGGGTGTGAGTGCTTTCCAGAGAAAGACAGAGACAGTGAGAGAGAAAGTGAGAAATCATCCCCAAGAGGGTATAGACATGCCACAATCCCTTCTCCTACATTTTGCTCCCACAATCTTGGGCACACATACACCCATACTCAGTGTGATTTTCAAGCTACTGGATCCAAGACTTGAATTGTGGTTAGTCATGTGGGAGTTCAGTGACGTAACCCCTATGCCATCTGCTGGCCCCTCTATTTGTGAATTTTTGAGAACCCTCCATACAGTTTTCCATAGCAATTGTACTAATTTATATTCTCGCCAACAGTGTGCAAGGTTTTCCTCTTCCTAACAGCCTCGCCAGTACTTGTATTTCTTAGTTTTTGTTTTTTGTTTTAATTATAGCCATTCTGACTGGGGTTAAGTGATATCTCTCACTGCGGTTTTGAATTGCATTCCCCTTATGATAACAGATATTTTTTCATATGCTTTTTGGTCATCCATATGTCTTCCTTTGTGAGTTGCTTGACTACTTTTTAACCAGATTATTAGTTTTTCTGTGGTTGAGCTGCTTGATTTACCTATATATTCTGGTTACCAAAACCTTATGCGAGGTAGTTTGCAAATATTTTCTCCCATTCTACAAGTTGAAGCTTCATACTACTTATTGTTTCCTTTGCTGTAAAGGAGCTTTTTTAGCTTGATGTAATCACACTTGTCTATTTTGGGGATTGTTGCCTGTACTTCAAAGGTCGTATTTAAGAAATCTTTGCTTAATAAAATGTCTTCAAGTGTTTCCCATGGGTTTTCCAATAGCAGGCTTACAGTTTGAAGTTTTGCATTTAAATCTTTGATCCATTTTTAGTTGATTTTTGTTAATGGTGAGAGAGGGGTCCAGCTTTCATTTTATTTTGTTTTGTTTTAGATTTCTGCATAGGTTACCATGTGCTTACTGGAGAAACAGAGAGATAGAAAGAGGGAAAGTGAGAAATCACTTCCTATGGGGAATGGCCACACTGTAATCCCTTCTCTATTCTCCTCTCAAGATTTTAGGTACATGCACACATGTGCCAGGCATAATTTTCAAGCCACCAGGTCTGGTACTGAAACTGTAGTTGGCCATGTGGGAGTCCAGTGCCTTAATCACTATGCCACCTGCTGGCTCTCAAACTGTTTTTTTTTTCTTTCAGAGTTCTATGTCTTCCCATTTCTTCCATGCTTGGTTTCTCTTGAGTGGTCTAAGGACAGTCCAATGGGATATTCTTTATAAGTATGTTGTTATTTGTTTGTTTTTGGAGAGGATTTTGCTATAGGGCGCATGCGCTCCCCAGACAGAGACAGAGAGATAGAAAGCGAGAAATCACCCCCCAGGGGGGATGGTCACACTGCAATCCCTTCTCCTCCATTCTCCTCTCGGGATTTTGGGCATGCACGCACACGCGCCCAGCGTAAGTTTAAGCCACCGGGTCTGGGATGCGAACCATGGTGGGAGTCCAGCGACATAGCCATTACGCTAACTGCTAGTCCCTATAAGTAAGTTGTTTTTATTCTCTTATCATTTTTATAATATTGTCCCCGTCTTGACTTTTGCCAATGTAGCTACCGTATGTCTTAGAGTGGATCTCCTTATCTTCAGACTATTTAGTGTTCTTTGCATTTCTTGGATCTGGATGTCTGTATGTCTCTCTAGATTTGGGAAGTTTTCAGATAATATTTTATGAAAGAAATTTTTCTACGCCTTTATCCATCTCTTCGCCTTCTAAAATACCCATTATTCAGATATTCAGTCATTTAGTGATATTTAACTTTTCCAGATGTCTTCCTTTTTTGGTTTTTACTTTTTTTTACTATAGGGTGCATATACTCCCCGGAGAGACAGAAAGAGAAAGTGAGAAATTGCCCTCTAGGGGATTGGCCATGCCCCAATCCCTTCTCCTCCATTCTCCTCTCAGGATTTTGGGCACACATGCCTACCATGTGGCCAACATATTTTCCAAGCCACTGAGTCCAGGACTCAAACTACATAGTCGGCCATGTGTGATCCAGCCAACTTAATCACAACCACCTGGTTTACTTAAGTTGTCCTATTTTTTTTTTTTTGAGAGAGGTTTTTCACTATAGGGCGCGTGCGCTCGCCAGACAGACAGAGAGAGACAGAGAGATAGAAAGCGAGAAATCACCTCCCAGGGGGGATGGTCACGCCGCAATCCCTTCTCCTCCATTCTCCTCTCGGGATCTTGGGCACGCACGCACACGCGCCCGGCGTGAGTTTTAAGCCACCAGGTCCGGGACGCGAACCGCGGTCGACTACATGGGAGTCCAGCGACATAGCCATTACACTAACTGCTGGTCCCATGTATTGTATTCTTGATCTCCAGAAGTTTTGTTTGATTCTATTTTTGTGTATTCATCTCTTTATATAGTTTCTCCTTCCTGTCATGGAATGATTTTTCTCATTTCCTCACATTTATTTTCTCTTGCAGTTCACTGAATTTTGTTATGATGCATACTTTGAATTTCTTCTCTAACATTTGTATGATTTCTTGGGTTTTATCTATTGTTTGTGAGAAGTTATTGAAGTGATTGTAATCCTCTTCGGGAGACATGTTTCTTTCCTTTTTTTTTTTTTCATATTCTTGTGACTCTGCAGTGATTTTCAAGCATCTGGTACACTACTCACTTCTTCCTCATTTTTGGAGTAGAATATGTGATGCCAGAATAGGAAAGACAGCCCTAAGGCCCTAGGTGGCCCTGGCAAAGTGGGCCAGATGGGGCCACAGGTCAGTTGCATCTTTTAGGTGGGGTTAAAAATTTCAGAGGAGTGTCTGTCTCATTTCTTTCCCTTGAGGGAATGTGGTGGGGAGGTGGCTGGATCTCACTGGCTTTTAGGCTATTGACCGTTCTTTATATTTCCCAAAAGAAATTGTATGTTGCAGAGGTTTTTTTCATCTTTCATCTGTACTTTATCAGTCTTGGCATACTCTTGAGGCATTTATTAGAGCCATTTATTAGGCTTTCTTACCAGAGAGAAACCAAGGTAGGTAATTCTAGTTGGCTGCCTTGATTCTACCCCAGTGTAACAGCAATGGCACAGCAGTTCCCTCACTTGCAGAGCCCAAGTCATTCCCTGGATACCCACACAGGAAGACAAACACATACATACTCACTCACACACGTAGGTACTTGCCATCACACACAATCACATGCACGCACACTCACACACCCACTGCCATTTTCCCAGAAGTCTCTAAATTAAAACTTTTAGTAAAAGGAAATTTTTAGCTTAAATGGTTTCACCAATTTTCCACCAAACCTCCCCCACCCCAACCCCCCAAAAAACCTGTAGTTCATCTTTAAATACCTCAAAACTAAACTAAGGCAAATAAAACTTTAGAAAAAAAACTGCAAACTGTAACAAAGCTGATGAAGGGTTAATATAAACATATAACAAAATATTTAAATAAATAAGGAAAACACTATCCCTGTAAGACTAACAATGAGCAAAACCATATGAACAGGGACAAGCTGGTGGCATAACAGTAAAACACAATACTCTGCAAGGTTGATCCGGTTCATGTGTGGGGACTTCCTTGAGGTACACAGACTACCCATTTGCCCATGATCCAAGGCTGGCTGAACCTGGAGGTGGATCACAGCGTCACAACACTGTTGGGGGTTCTTTCTTTCCCTGTTTTGAGATCTCACTCATGGAAAAAATAAGTAATAAAAAGAAAAAAATAAATAAAAAGTGGACAAAGAAATACAAATGGCAAATATGTAGTAAAACAGTTTAACATAAAAAGGAAATAAATATAAATAAACAGTAAGATACAGGTTTTCAACTATCAATCTGGCAATTTTATTTTTAACCATAGTACTCAATATTGGTGAGGATGCTAAATAATTGCTACTCATATATATAACTGGTAAGAATATAAACTTTAATAGCCTTTTCAGAAACAATTTAGCAATACATATCAAGAGTTTAAAATTACTCATACCCTTCCACTACTAATTTCAATCTGAAATTTACAAAAAGGTTTACATATAAGACTATTCCATGGGGCAAAACAAGATCAGGTAACTGGAGAGACCAGGAGATGGCATAATAGTTATGTCATTGGACTCCCATGTAGTCGACTATGGTTAGAGTTCCAGACCAGGCGGCCTAAACTCACACTGGGCACGTGTGCATGCATGCCCAAAATCCAGAGAGGAGAATGGAGGAGAAGGAATTTCAGTGTGGCCATCCCCCCTGGGGGTGATTTCTCACCTTCTGTCTCTGTCTGTCTCTGTCTGTCTGGCAAGCACATGCACCCTATAGCAAAACTCTCTCTAAAAAAAAAAAAAAAAAAAAAGATCAGATAAGTGGAAACAATCTAAACATTAAACAATAGGTGAATAATTAAAGAAATGGTGGTATATTCTTACAAGGGAGTCCTATATAGCCATTTCATGTATTTGTAGATTATCGCTTATGTCCACAAAATAGAATATGAGGTTCGTTCAAAAAAACATGATATAGTATAAACTACATGTGTGATGAAGTATTATTTGTTTTTAAAAAAAGTATACACATAACAACAAAAAAACACACACACACCAAAACTATCACTGAAAAAATATATATCAAAATGATAACATTGGGTACTGTGGTTATTGAAATTGAGTGATATAAATTATTTCTAAATTGTATAAAACGAATATATATATCAGAGACAGATATGAAGTGGAACATGAAAATATCCCCAAAGGTAACCCTTGGGGAAAAGAGACTCTAATATAGTGGTAACTACAATGACCAAGGCTGTATAGGGAAGATTATAAGCATTTGCAAGATCAAATAGTACATGAAGATAAGGGATGCATATGAGGGGGATTTAAATGGTTCATGGAAAAATGGAATTAAAATACAAGTTTATTTTGCGTAAAAAGTTTTGGGAACCATGCCTACTTTTTTTTTTTTTTTTAAACCATATGCATTTTCCATGCACTGGCTGAAGATCCCTTGTATGCCTGAAATCAAATTAGTAGAAACTCTAGTGTAATTTCCTTACAGTAGTATTACATTAACATTTACAAAAGATTAATGATGTCATCCTCTTGCCCAGCTAAATGGAAAATCTGGTTCAAGAGAAACTTGGACAACTCAATGTCTAATTATAATCTGTTACCTAAAAAGAATGAGGTATACATTCAATTGTTTGAACAACTCAGAATTGAATTCTGGATCTACCATTTAAAAGTTTTGTGATGTCAAGCCAAATATTTTGCTCTTTAAATGAAGTGGGAAGGAGTCATCAAAAATTTCATGGAAAATGTAAATTGTGAAAAAAATGTGAATGGATTTCAAAGTTTTTTACCCCAAAATATTGCACTTTAATTCTATTCCTCCCCTCCTGTATACTTCTGTCACTTAAAATATAAATTTGTGATTAAAAAATAGTACTGGGGCCAGCAGGTAGCATAGTGGTTAAGGCACTGGACTCCTACATGGCCGACCACCATTCAAATCCCCAATCCTGCAGCTAGAAAATCATTCTGGGCACATGTGCATGTGTGTTCAAAATCCCAGGAGGAGAATGGAGGAGGGATTGTGGCATGGCCATCCTCCATTGGGCGGTGAGTTCTCATTTTCCCTCTCTCTCTACCTCTCTGGAGAGCACCCTATAGCAAAAACCTTAAAAAATAATACTAAATAAATAATAGAACCAAGATAGCAGGTGGCACAGAGGTTAAGGCAGCTGGATTTCACATGGCCAAGTGTGTAGTTTGACTCCTGGACCCAGCAGCTTGAGAAGAATGCTCAGGGTGTGGGCATGGGTTCCCAAATTCTCAAGAATGGAGGAGAAAGGAATGCGGCATGGCCATCCACCCTGCACCCCATCCCCCCAGGAAATCACTTCTGGGGGGAGATTTCTCATTCTCCCTCCTCTCTTTCTGTCTTTCTCTGGTGAGTGCACACTCCCTATAGCAAAACATTATAAAAAAAAAAAAAAGTAGTACCTACATCTTAAAAGGAATCTGCTTGCCATTATGCAAAAAGACTTTAGGCAAACTCCTTTAGAAGTTAGGTAGCAAAATTTATATGCTCAACCCTCTGTGTCCTCTGCCATTTTTAGGAATGTCATTCACCTATTGCACCTTCCTAAAGTTATTGTACCTAAAGCTAAGCATGTTCCCATAAAGTAAAGAGCAGTCACACAAACAATTAGTCTGATTCATGATCCACTTTTGAGCAGTTAAATCTCTCTCAAAGGGTGCCCTAATAACGAAATGAACAAAAATCACATGTTTTTTTCTTTAATTCAATGCTGGGACGTGGGACCAGCAAATGGTGTAATGGTTATGTCACTGGACTCGCACATAGTCAGCCACAGTTTGAGTTCTGGATCCAGTGGCCGGGGGCATGTGTGGCCAAAATCCCGAGAAGAGACTGGAGAAGAGATTGTAGCATGGCCAGCCCCCTAGGGGGTGATTTGTTGCTTTCTATCTCTCTGTCTCTCTGGCAAGTGCAGACACCCTATAGCAAAAATCTCTCTCTTAAAAATAAAGAAAAAAATTATATAGGTATAGATATATATTGCAGAACTTGAGAGTCAAAACAGTATGTTACAGACACAAAAACAGACACATAGACCAATGGAACAGAATAGAGTATTCAGAAATAAGCTCCAAAACATAGCTAACTGACTTTTGAAGTCTGTAAAATAAGTTCATATGCTATTTTAGCTGTTTTTATGCTAATTTCACATATAAAACAATGAAATTTCTTTAAGAAAATTGAATTTTGTAGAAATTTCTAAAATGTATGAAAATAGAACAAATTTCTAAAATGTATGAAAATAGAACACATAAAAATGTTACTTACATCTGATATAAAATAAAATATTAACATGAATTGTGTGTTTTACATAAAATCTAGCCACAGATTTAAATAAGTAATTCAATGTTGAACATTTCTGAAGGGAAGTAGTAGTAGTGAAAATAGCTTAATTCCTCAAACTTAAAAGTATATCAAAAGTACTTTTCAATTCTGAGTGTTCATATGGAGACTTTCAAACCCCAAATTAAGGACAAAAATGTTGGTTAGAGTGAATAAAATTCCTAATATTCAAATGGATGTTATAATCCTGAAGCTTTTTTTTTTCTCAATTGGAGTGATTTGTTTTGAATATGGTTCCCTCTGCTTCTTCTTATGATTGATTTATTTGGCAAAGATACAAGGGGCCGGCAGGTGGCATGATGGTTAAGGGTGCTGGACTCCCACATGGCCAATCGCAGTTTGAGTCCCAGACCTGGCGGTTTGCTTTCTCACTTTTCTCTCTCTGTCTCTCTCTTTCTCTTTCACGCTGTCCCTCTCTGTCAAATAAAAATAAAAATAAGTAAAGTTAAATAAAATAATTCTTTAAAGAAAGATACATAGAACCCACCCAAAAAAGAATCTAAACTTTTACATTTTAAAAAAATTTTACATTCATTCACTGTATATCATTACAGCACACGAAATGAATTTTCCCATCCAGAGTACACTGGATATTGGCCCAAAGATATTACTATACCTATTATCTTCAACAGATAATTTTCCATTTTGTGCTTAACTGTTTTACTTCTTTCTTTTTTCTCCTTGATTCCCTCCCTCTTACCCTCTGACATTTCTCACCCTCCTTGCACACTGTCTCTGGTGTCCACAGTTGCTCTCCATGCCTTTATATTGTCCAGTATTTCAGTTTCTAACATAGAGTGCAGACATTCAGTATATATTAAGTGAGGACATACAATGCCTCTCTTTCATATTCTGGCTTTTTAACTCTGGCTAGAGGTATATATTCTAGAATATAACATGTCCATATTACTTAATTTAAAATATCAAGGTGATACTCATTAACTAGTGTATCAGTAAGTCAAGAGATTAAAGTCAAACTATTTGTTAATTAAGTTGATTGGCTTTATGAATGATAGCTACTGTTCCCAGCCTTATATATTTGAAACTTAGTAGGAAATAGTCCATATTCATTTGATTGTACTATTTCAAGATATGCCGTTTCTTTTTGGCTCCAGAAATTGAGATTTTGCAGAATCAAAAAGTTAAAATACTATTTTAAAATTCTTTATACAGCATAACTCGTGAATTTTTCTTCATTAACTTCATGCAAAAATCATTCTCAATAATGAAGGAGTCCCATAGATCAAGACTACTTATATGAATGTATTCATATTTCATGCTAATTAGTCCCTGTACACGTAATCCCTTTTCCTAGTGTGTCCAGTACATGTGTCTCTGTCCTAGATTGCTCATTAAATCTGCTATAGTTCATTTGTGCACTGCATCACTGTGACTGAATTAGACATTTCAGAATCCAAGGCCTATGATTCTTTCCTCTTGTGTATTTCTTACAAAATCTTACAAGTAAAGCTCTGGTAGAGTTGTAGAAATAATGCATACAGTAGTCGATATGTTCTGTAAGTGTATAAACAAGGTTATCACAAAGGTAGACTGGTATCCTCAATGCCTCCATTGTGCATGCAGGTAATATGCCCAGTATCTGACAAGGTTTGAGAAGTAGCAATCCTTATTCTTTTTAATGGGGACCTCTGAGACCAACAATGTCTAGAAAAAAAACCACGCTCACTGTTACACCAAGATTCTTCCTCGATTACTGTATCTAGTTCACACACACACACACACACACACACACACACACTTAAAAAAATTAAGCAGCAGAAAGTGTTCAGTAGTTACAATGGTAATATATTCCTGCCTGAACTATAATGTTCTGAATCTAGTTCTTTATAAGTGACAGAAGGAGGTTATGTTAAAATAACACAGTGGTACAGGGGTCTCAAGTATGGATTAATTTTTAAATCGTTACATGGCGGTAGTTTGATTTCTATCTTTTTTCTAGCCCTACGTTATGAAAGAACATTGCTGGAGGATGAAGTTTTTGACTTTTCTTTTAGAACCAGTTCTGTACAATCCCAAGGTAAAATATTTTGCAGACTTGACAATTCCACATTGATTTTCACTTTCCTATTTTTTGGAACCTTAGGCTAACAACATTTAAAAAAAAATTCTCTCCTGTATATACCATATAGATTGTTTTAAAGACCAATCTCACATATGTTTTCACTCAGAATTTGTTTTAAAATGCTAATTATCCACATATGTAAGAAGAAAAGTAGACTGTAATGCTTATAAAATAATTATATTTTTCATTGATTTTTTTTATCCTAATTTCAATGTACAAACAACTCTGATCAAATGCTACCTGGCTATATTTGTACCCTTTTATTTTTAATTTTTAACAGTAATAGAATTATTTGCCATTATTAATTTTAATTCATAAAACAGTAGCACAATAAAAGAAATGCATATACTAACAACATGTACCTACAGAAATATAACAAAACAGCTATTTCAGCATTTGTGTGATCTAGATTTGTAATTCCTATTAAATTATCACTAATTTAGAAGGTATTAAGAAGTTGACTTCATGAGGCCAGTCCTGCCCTGTAGCTTGTGGATTAGAGAGTTGAGTCCCACAGGGACAACCATGGTTCTAATAAAAGCCCTAGAGACTTGAAAATATGCTAGGTGTAGGTATGTACATGAGCGCATGAAATCCCAACATGATGAAGAAATGGAGAAGAGCCTACAGTGTGATAATGCCCAATTGTTGGACATTATCCTGTCTCTCTGTCTCTCTCTGGCAAATGCATGCACCCTTTGGCAATCAAAAAAAAGGTGACTTCATGACTTTCCCATCAAGTAGGGCAAATCCCTTCATGCCAATTATTAGAACAACTTAGATATAAAAATGTAAGACATTGTCATTTTTTTGGGGGGGTCCTTATGTTTAATATCTAATGATAACTTTTTAATCATCAAAATATGTATTTATGCAGTATCTATAGATTTTTTGAGTTTGAAAAATGAGCTTGATCTACCATCTCTTTAAAAAGTTACTCACATGTATCACAAAGTAACTGATCCTGAGGGAATTTAATCCTTGTGACAGTGACTTCGGTTTTCTAGTTCTTTTCTTTCAAGCATCTTTAAAGAATGTATGTGTTTACTTCTGTTGTTATAATATTGAGATATGCTCTATTGCTTTTTTTTTGCTTAAATACAGAGACTTTAAATAACTCATAAAGTTCTCTATTTAGTTAAAAGTAAGTTATGGTATGCCAGTGATCATTTTATAAAGAAAAAGACAGAGAGAAGGGAAAAATACCCCCAAGGATAGCAACAGAGAAACTAATAGAAATGACCTTTCAAAAAGACACTAGAACTCCAATGCAACTGACTCAGTTTATTAGATCTGGTATCCTTCAGTTCTCTAATGTTATTACCTTACTTTGGTAAATAAGTACATTTTGAATATGAGGATTTCAAATATTTAAAGTTATTAACTAGTTGTAACTGTTTACCAATGTTGCTCTTAAAAATCTCATTTTCATTTCCTGACATATAATTGATATCTACGCTAAATGTATACATGGAGAAATAAGTAAAGAAAAAATGTGTAGATGGTTGACACTAGATTTGAGATTCTCAAAATACAGAAATCAGGCCCAGCTGTAGTAGCAGATAGTACCACCACTTGGAAGGCTGGAAGTCACCTGAAAAGACTGAGTTTGGTTCCAAGGCAAACCTGAACATGCCAAGTGTGGCTGTGCATTCCTGTAAGCTAATTGGGAGGCTAGGGCAGGAGGATCATGGCACTAGAAGATTCTGTCAAAATATATATCTCAGAAACTCTTCCTTTCACTCTCTCTCCCCCTACTTCTTTCTCTATTTCTCTCATAAAGGAAAAGAAAAAAAGAAAACCAGAATCCAGAATCTTTGAGAAGGACACCATACAATGGTTTATACATGTTCCTTAAAGACGTCATGGTGTCTTACATAGAATTACAGCCCTCTGAATAGAGTATGCCTTCAGTAAATGGTTCTGTGAACTCAATAATTAATGATCCCCATTGAGAAATTGAATTATTTGAGAAAAACATAAAACAACCAAAGGAGTTAAATAAAGGAGTTCTATCCCTCAGGCAAAACTGAAAAGGTGAAAAAAATAAACTGCTCATAATAAACACTTCATAAAATGTTCTAGGAAATAATGCAAGTCTTTTTGTAGCTGGAATAATCTCTTTCAAATTCCTTTTTTTTTTCATCAAAATGTGTGGACTAGAGTCCTTTTTTAAGTGAAACATAGCAGTAATAGGTAATGTAAAAAGGAACAAATATGAGTACCATACCAGCAATCTAAGAACTTAAAAATTAGGGAAGTCAGACTAGGAAAAAACATATACATAATGGCTATTACTAGCTATTTTGTGGCATAAAATTGATTGGTTCAAAGATGTGACACTAAATTGGCCAACCAATACCCAAAATTGCAATCAAGATGACAGAAATAACCTCAGGAAGTAGAATTAAAATTTAGTAAACTGAATAATAGAATATGACTTAACAAGTTCTAAAACCAAATTTTATCCTCTCTACAGCTATAGAATAGGTATTAATTTCTTATTCTAATTTTATTTGGGGCATGTGCAGTGTCTTGCCTAGATCTCCACTGCAATAAACTCTTGACAGGTCTCTCAGACTATAGGCCAAATGTCCCTTCCTCAACCCCAATCAGGTCTCAGTCATCGCTTCTAACATAATCAGAATGATCTTTCTAATATTTTAATCTAACAGTATTATTTCTCTGTGTTACATATTCACAGCCCATGTAGTCTTTGTCATAATAATCCAAACTACTAGATACTGCATCCTAGGCCATTAATAAGTTTGGTCTCTTTTTAACTTTATACACTCATTTCTTACCACTCACCCAGAAGTACACTACTTATCATCTATAACATACAATTCTGAATTCCCTGAAAAAACCATGATTTCTCAAACATTAGCATTTTTTTTCTGCATACTTCTACTCTGCCTAAAATTCTAATTCTGCAATCCTTTTTCAATTGGCTAATCCCCTTTAAGACTTTGAAATTTCAGATCTGGCATCAACACCTACTAGCAACTCTTGCTTATTCCCCTTCATCTGAGTTCGGTGACATGTTCTCCTCTGTGGTTTACCATACCCAACTCATCTCTATTATGATAGTTAAACATTTTGTTTAAAGTTTTGGCATAGGGCATATGTGATTGTTGGAGAGAAAGAGAGAGAAAAAGTGAGAAATCACCCCCAGGGGTGATAACCATGCCACAATTAATTCTCCTCCATTCTCCTCCTGGGATTTTGACACGCACGTACATCCACCTGGCATGATTCTCAAGCCACTAGATCTGGGACTCGAACCATGGTCAGCCATGTAGGAGGTCCAGCGCCTTTAAGCACGTCATCTGCTGACCCAGATGTTTAAACGCTTTATGATAATAATATATTTATCTATCTTCCCCACTCTCTTTGAACTCCCTCAGGATGTAGAATCTTATTTCTATATCCCCAGTATTCAACAGAGTGCCTAGAAAAAAGTGCACACTTAATAAATGTACACTGACTAAAGAAAGTAGAAAAACAACTAGTACCTGCAGTTAAGAGCATCCTATTAACATGACTGGATACAGGTAGGTAGCCCCAAAATGGAATGATGCTTGAACCAAAACATGGGAATATATTATGTTGTAACAAACATTTTTTCTGAGGAGGAAAAGGTTGCTAAGGTTTATAGAATTATGGCATTTTCCACTATTTCTCCAACTTTCTGTAGAATATTATCAAAGTTCTGGAATCTCCCCTATCCCTAGGCTCTAAAGCAAACATAAGTTTATTCCTCAAAATTTTATCATTTCCCAGTATGGTGAAAACTAGCTATGTAGCCCTCTTTTCAGGCTCCAGAAGCCACTGGCTTCCAAACATAAATGGCTTCCTATGGTTAACACATGGACATTGGCTATAGCACATACCTAATATGCCCCTGAGTAAAATGAGCTTATATACTAAGGCTGAGGAATGCTGCAAAGGATGCCCAGAACAAGTCAAATTAAATATATAAAAGATGGTAAAAGGAATAAGTACAAAAAAAGGAAAGACATTTTAAAGTCCTGGAAAATGCACTTAGTTAAACGAAATTGGAAATAAAAGCAATGTTAAAAAATACAGCAAGTAAAGACAAGGGATCTCTAAAGAAAACTTTATTATATTAAAGTTATTCAAAGAGTATGTCTAACTCACTAAAATGTAAGCCATGACTTAGTTTGGAATCATTAGCTACACCACTCTGGTACAATTGACACTACTGTGTTTTTATAGTGCCATGAGAAAAACATTTCACCAAAAATACACAGGGGGCAATGCAATTTTCTACTTAAAAATGAAATTGCTGACAGGTTATATACAGACTACATTATATCTGAATCAGGGATAACAAAATTAAATCAGGCAATTTCAAACACACGGAAAGAATGAGAGGAAACACTAAAGTCATTCTGGGAATATATATGCAAAAATATGAGCTCTGTATTACTGTGATTTATATATTTCCCCTTGCTGCTAAATATGGTTTATATCCTATTAGTAGGGACAGTACATATAGGTAAGCCTAACATTGTCAAATTACTAGTTAAGTATAACAAAACCACCAGAAAAAGTATTTGTATCATGTTTTAGTACTTTCAACTAAAATAATATTTTGTCATATTGATCTTAAACATAACTATCTGATTGGTGGAAGAAAAGGGGACAACAGTGGTAATACAATTTTTGCCAAAATATAGCAAAGTATGACTTATTTTTGTGTTTTCTCTCAAATACTCAAATATTTCTCTATCAGCAATTGTCTCGTTAATCATGCCATTTAAAGATTTATCAAAACACTTTTTTATGCTACTACTTCCACTCTTTGAATTTTGCTTCAGATCTGAGTTATATTTAATTGGGCAATCCAGAGGTAGCTAAAAATTATTGAGATATTTTATTTTTTCTCCAACTTCCACTCCTCAGTCTATCAAAAAATAATTAATTAAACAGGATTTGTGACTTTTTCTAAGTGAAGAAAATGGGATTAAATAAAGCCATGAGAAAAGGTGATAACAATAGGAAGTTAGTATGATGAAGCCCATGATGAATGTTAAAAAGGATCTGGATTCTCATCCTCTGTGGCACAGATGGTGGTATACCAGACTGCATAGCTGGAAGCCACCAGCCAACTGTGGTTCCAGTTCTTGGCCCAGTCAGCCTGAAAACATACTGGGCATGTGCCTGGGGCTCAGGATCCTGGCAGACAGGAGGAATGAAGGAAGGGAACCACAGTGCAACCAACCCTGTGGAAGATGCTTTACTCCTTCTCACTCTCCCTTCCTCTGTTTCTCTTTCTCTTATGTGTTCACATGTGCTCTATCATGAATGAATAATAAATAATAATAACAATTAATCAATCAATCAAATAATTAATTTCAAAAAAGGGAACTAACAGGCCCAGCCAAGGTGGTGTGTGCTGCTAAGATGCTGTGTTCCAAGGCTGGGACCACATGAGAGGCCTGGATTTGATTCCCAGTCCAACCTAAAGGCAAGGTATTGTGTACCTTTAATCCCAGCTACTCAGTGCTTAAGGCAGGAGTATCTTAAGCTAGAGGATGGGTTGTCCCACACAGCCCAAATCTTGTCCAAAAAAAAAAAAAAAT
>NW_006204341.1:2168381-2174114 GCF_000334495.1 Tupaia belangeri chinensis
GATGGTTTGCACAACACAGCCAAATTCTTGTAAAAAAAAAAAAAAAGTGCCAGGTGTGGTTCTGTCCACTTGTAGTCGTAGCTGGTAGCCTGAGGCAGAGGCAAGAGAATCACAACAGGGCAAAACATTGTCTTAAAAAAAAAAGGGAATCTAAAAAAAGTAGTTACAATCTGGTAAAGAACAGCAGATCATCATAAGAAAATCAAAGGCTAAGTATGACAGTTTGTATCAAAAGAAGAAATAAGAGGATGATCCACATTTTCCTATTTCAAAACTTACTACAAAGCTACAGTAAACAAGAGTTTGTGATATTGGTATAAAAATAGGTATATAAATCAATAGACTAAATCAGAGAAATAATTCCTTACATTTACGGTCAATGAATTTGGATTAGGAACTATGGGAATGAATACTACGAACAAATGGTGCCGGGACACTGGATATCCACGGGCAAAAGAATGATGTAAGCTCGTACAGCAAAATTCTTAGAAGGAAATATAGGTGCATATCTTTGTGATCTTGGATAAACAGGAAACTGAGAGCATAATCAAAGAACACCAAAACATTTCAAAAGGCACTATTAAGAAAGTAAGCAGTGCAAAAAATGAGAGAAGATAATTGTAATAACAATGAAAAGACAAATGACCCAGCTAAAAGTGGGAAAATTATCTGAACAGATTATTTCTGAAAAGAAGATAAATAAACAGCCAGGAAGCACATTAAGAGCTATTCAATATCATAAGCAACTAGGGAAATGCAAATCGAAATCACAATATACCACCTTATACCAAAAAGAACAGCTACAATCAGAGGGAGAATAACAACTATCGTATTGAGGATCTGGAGAAATTGGAACCCTCTTACATTGAAGGTAGGAATGTGAAATGGCATAGCTACTTTGGAAAAGTTTGGCCATTCCTCAAAATGTTAAATACGGAACTGCCATATTGCTCGGTAATCCAACTCCTGGGTATTTACTCAAAAGAAAGGAAGCATTCAAGTAAGTACTTGAGCAGAAATATTAATAGCAGCACTATACACAATAGTCAAAAGGTAGAAACAACCCATATGTCCATCAACAAATGAATGGATACGCAATATGAAATACTTCCCAGCCATGAAAGCAGAAAGAATCCTGATACGTGCTATAATTCACATTAACCTTGACATTGCATTATGCTAAGTCAAAGTAGCCAGGCACAAAGGCCAAAAATATATTATTTTAATTATATGAAATGATCAAAATAGGCAAATTCATAGAAATATAAAGTAGCTCTAGTGACAATGTCAGAGATAGGAGATAGAGAATGGAAAGTAAGCAGTGACTGCTAATGGGAACAGATTTCCTTCAAAACAAAAACAAAAGTGAGAGAGAATGTATCAAGAAAGTTTTGTCAAGCATAATATAAAGAATGTTAAATAGCTAGCGGAGAAGGTTAAAAGGGAGTGAGTACCAAGAGGCCAGCGAGGGTAGTTTCAGTAAACAGGCAAACATGGCCAACACAATGCCAGGAGGCAGTGAAAGGACTGGGAAGTAGTGGAGGCATTGGATGTAGACATCATATTGAAGATGATTAGTCATAAAAAGAATACAAAGACATTATTTAGATCAATTTTTTAAAGATATTCTATGGGATATTTTCACATCGTTACTTCTATAATGCAATTAATTTTCTAATACCTTAAGAAGATTAAAGTAATATTTATGCAAATGACCAAGCTTATATATGACATTGCCACAGCTTTTTACATAATACAGCTTTTTAAATTAAAAACTGCAGTTTAGAACTTTTCCTATTTTGTTCTGAATCAATTATTTTTTTCCTCAAAATAATAACCTGGATGTAAGTGCATGAAAAGTAAAAAAGAAACACAGGGAAGCTCAGTGTTTACAAGCGCCCCAGCTTGTTGGAAACTCTGAGTTCTTTGGGCGTCATTGGAATGCTACTCTTTATGTAGGTCCATTGTGCAGTGATGAAAGAAATGGCTACTGATGCTCTCTAAATAAAAGACTCACTCTCCCTTAACAGAAGCAGGTGCTATCGAACAGCTACTGTTTGCATAGTGACTTTCCAGACAAAAACTTCACACAAAAGGAACATACAAATAATTCCTTGGAGGCCTCCTCCATGAATCTCCTCGACAATAGCCCAGCTGCAGTAATGCCACATGTGTCATTTTTAAGGTCAGTTTGGTATCTGTGCCTTTTTTACAGCACTGCTATGAGCATATTTATAAGACACACAACACATAGAATTCAACAATTGGGGTTATATTTCATTACTTGATTAATGCCTTAGCAGAAGACCTTTATTCCAAACAATCTTTTGGCTTTTGGTGCTTATAGCTTAACACAATTAAGTATTGACAAGAAATATCTTTATAGTACTTTCTCTATCCCTATCACATTTTAGACTAGTTTATTATTTTAAAAAGTAGCAGTTGTATATGCTTTACTTACTTTGCAAAAAGGAAGAATTAGATTTGCAGGTTTTAAAAATGTAAACTGATATCATTATTGATGATAATTCAAGAATTCACATTAAGGGCTGTGTTATTTCTTATTTATTTCTGCTCATAATGCATATAAATATTTGTATCTCTATACTATTAATTGTATCATTTGGTTTCTTAAAATAATCACCAGAATGAATTCAGATACAAATGAGGCTTTAGATTTCTACCTAAAGTTGTATCATTAGGTTTTCATATTCATTTCTGTTGGCACTTCCAATATTACCATAGTATCATAAATATCCAAAATAAAATATGGGGCAAAATAGCAATGCAACTCAAAAATGAGAGGGAGGAAAAATAACAGAATCGTTTAGTTGTTGTTGTTGTTGATTTGATTTTTTCTAATGATGCTAGGATAAAGGTATAGTATTTTAGAATCATTATTAGTACTGTAAATGATACTGAGCAAATCCTCATACATACATGCATAGGAAAATCAGAGACATTTTAAAGGAAGGCTAAGCAGTGTGTGTGTGTTGTGAAAACTAATTTCAACATGTGCAAAAACTAATCTGTGTTGCTTACAATCCAATAATAAGACAATTATCAGAAGTTTCAAGAGGAACTGGATAATCTGGATAAAGATATTTTTTTCAAGCAGTTAGAGGACAGGAACAGTTCTTAACTGTAGATTGAACAAGTTCTTAATCTAAACTGAGAATTGAAAGATCAAGAGAGCCACCTACAGTTTGAAATCCAGAAATATGGAAATTCCTCTGACCCTCTAGTTAAAAGCATTGTTTCTGGGGATGATTCTTTCAGAACTCCTGATGAATTTAGATTTGGTTAAGAAATCCAACTCTGATATGCTGTAAAAGTAACACTTCAGATTTTAAGTTCTATGATCCTTTCAATCTGAGTTTTTTTCTTTTATGCATTTAACAAACATGAAGACGGATTTACTAAGCATCTGCTATATTGGTTACTTTTATTTCTTTATCAAATGGCAGCTTTATTTGGATTATAAATGATATTTTAGTATCAACTATACAACCAAAGCAAGCATCGTAAGAACAATCTTCAACTTTTGGGGGCACTATTAAAACAGAAAGTAATTTTGGTTTCCTTTTTTTAAAATTTTTAAGTTAAACTTCCACTTTCACATTTGAATTATGATTATTCTCAAATGCTTTTATTCCTCCAGTCCCTAGTCCAGTACCATCTTTGTGGCCTGTATTATATCGTATACTGTCAAATAATGTACCTGAGTTACAATATAAAGTTTTCAGGAAAAAGCAAGCCTATTAGAAACCATACTTTGATGTTGGCATCGGAGTCTCTGCTGGATCCTACAGTAAGATATTGATATTTAGATAGGGAGAACAATTATTTCCCACTTTAGTTTTCTTAATAGAATCTTGAGAAACTCTTTTACCTAAGACTTAGGAGAAAGTTGACTGGAATGGTTTATAAATCTGTTCTGCCATTTTTAAAAATTACCACGATTTCTAGACTGTTAAAAATAGAAAGTTTGCTTTAGAAATCACTATATTCTCACTTGATACCTAGGTAGGTAACTATGAATTCTAGAACTGATTCTATCAACAGTTCATAAAGCTAATGTGATTGAACTCCAAGACTGCTGGCACCATAAGCAAATGTTTCCCACACAGCTCTATGTCAGCTTTCTCAGTAATAATAACACACCCTCCAATACACACACACACACACACACACACACACACACACACACACCAGAATATAAGAAAAATAAAATATAGGGAAAAGCATTTAATCAATGGGTGCCTACTGGCTTTCTTACGATGGTATTGTCAGAGTTGACGAGCTGATGTATCTTTACCAGATCAGTTCATTCCCAACATGAGAAACAAATAATTTTGAGGTGGAAATTAAGAATAATCAGCTTTTATTCAGACAGTGATAGTATAGCTATCGTATGAGCTAGTTGCTTTGTTTCTTTATCTCTTCTTATCATAATCTACTCAAGAGAAAGAAATGGAAATAAAAGTGAAATATTCAAGTCTGCTACTACAGTACAACTCTGGTAAATTTATGTTAGAACACAACACCCCCAAGCACTAACAAGGTTGAGAGAGAGAGGGTAAGCCTTCATTTGGGTGGAGGAATATAGAAATGGCTGATACACAAAGAGAGCTACATTTGCCTCCCTAGCCTACAAAGACTAAAGCATGTTTTTCTCTGATATAAGAATGACCCAAATCTGCATCTTCTTTAGAGTTAGTGGCTATGGAAAATGTATGGCTATGAATACCATTCTTCAGTGTTCATTTGAAGGTATTACTAAAGGTTTCACAGACACCAAGGGATCTCTACTTCAAAGTGTTTGACAACATTTAACTGATAACATTAAAGGTGATAGCATATTTTTAGCAAAATCTATGAAAAATGTTGAAAAATTTTTTGAGGTAAAATAGCCTAAATATAAATTGTGAGTACATACATTTTTAATCTATACCTGTTTTATAATTTTTATAATGTATTTATTTTAATTTGCCATAGGGCAAGTGAGCTCACCAGAGACAGTGAGAGATGGAATGAAAAAGTGAGAAACTAACCGCCCCAAAGGAATGATCACATCATAATCCTTCTCTTTCCTCTCCTTTCACTTACACACATTCCCAGCATGTTTTTTTTTTGTGTGTGTGTGTGTGTGTGTGACTTGAACCATGCTTTTGGTCATATGGAATCCAATCCAGCCTCATTAACCACCATGCCACTGTCTGGCCTATTTATTTACTTTTTTTTTTTTTTTTTTTTTTTTTTACCATTTAACTATTTAATCTTTAAGGCAAAGCTGTGAAATTCTAAGATCTGAAACACATGTTCTAATGAAACACATGTACTAATTTACATGTATTTGATGAGTTGATTAGCTCATATGATCTAAAGAAACAATGTCAGTACCTTTTCATGCGAGTTGATACATATGAAAAAACCCTAATATCAATCTCACTGTATTGTGGATTGCTCTATTTCTTCCTAGATTAATACTTGACTATACATTTTTAGATAGACTATGACTTACAAGACTGAATAACATATACATTTTTTTGAATGACTGCTCACTGAATGGTATTTACTCCAAATGGAATCTGATCTCCTTTTGGTAATATTGAAGCAGGTTTGTCATGTTTGGCTACGTTTTAATGGAACATGTTTTCAGGGTAGTGCCACTACCAACATAAGGCAATTAAACTAATAACAGTTCAAGTCCTGGACCTGGCAACTTGCTTC
>NW_006204341.1:2174173-2174821 GCF_000334495.1 Tupaia belangeri chinensis
ATTAAAATAAATTAATGAATAAATAAAATTAAATAAATAATTATTAAAAAAAAGAATATGAGCTATGCGCCAGATTACCCGGGTACAAACTCCGATTCCCTCACTTTTTAGCTGTGTGACCTTGGTTAATTTACTTAAGTTATTATTCTTCACTTTTATAATTTATAACATGACTATAGTATTAGTTTTCTTTGGGATATTGTAAGAATTAAATGAATCTATATGCACACACACAAAAAAAGAGAGAAATGTGTGGCACATAGCAAATGTTAGATGTGTGTTAGCTATTATTATTTTATAGCCTTCAAAAAGTGTAAGGCAATTAGGAGATATCCAGGAACATACCAAAACCACAAAATTTTCAGTAAAATCACATAGAAGGTAATAACCAGCACAATGAAAGAATGAGAAAAATAGCAAGTCTAATATCCAACATAAAGCGATTAAAATCTAAAAATAAAATCTGCATTATTTCTAGTGGCAATACAGTATAATGAATCATTTCAAACTACTAACAAGAGTGAATAAAAAACCAAAATTATTGAATAATATACAAACATCAGGGCCAGGAGGTAGTGTGGTAGTTAAGGTGCTGGACTCCCACATGTTCAACTAGAATTCAAGTCTCAGACCTGGTGGCTTACTTTC
>NW_006204341.1:2174859-2176086 GCF_000334495.1 Tupaia belangeri chinensis
CATATATAATATTTTAAGGAACATATATCTGGCAAATGATATGGATCTTGAGAATACTATTGAAAAGATAAAAATTGTTATCTTGGGGCCCAGCCATGTTGATGCAGGTAGTAAGGCATTGTGATACAAAAGTCATATGGGAAGGTCACTAGTCAAATCCCTACACCCTACACCTATGATCCTGGCTGGCTGGAAGACTGGCAGTCATGATTACAGCATGGCTAGATTCTGTTGGGGCTCCTGGTGTGTCTGTCTACTCACTCATAAAATAAACAAACAAAAAAATCATTTTCTTTGGATACCAGAATTACAGAGGACATTAATTTGTTGACTTATTCAATATTTTTTTCCTAAATTTGCCAATGGTTTTCCCAGATTTTCTATTAAAATAAAACATTAATTTTATAATTAAATAAATGTACTAAAAACACAATGGTCATCAATAGTCTTGAAACATTATTTTCAGAGGAAAGCTAACACATTATAAATAAGTTCACTGTTTTGTTTTTGTCTTGCTTTATTTTGCCAAAGAGCAACAGAGGGAGAGAGTGAAAGCAAGAAAGCACATCCATGGGGAATGGTCATGTTGCAATCCCTCCTGCTCTGTTTCTTCATCATTTCAGGATTTGGGGCACACACATATATGGTGTATTTCTTAAGCTGTTGAGTCTGAGACTTGAACCAGGGCCAGCCATGCAAGATTTGGTTACCTTAACCAACAGATCACAGGGCTATGCCATAAATAACTGAATTATTAAAAAAAGAAAGAACAAATCTGTGTGTGTTTATATATTTGTATATAGACAGGTACCTAGAGAATAACTACAGCTTTCTGCCCAAGTTCATCATAACAGCTGAAAATTACCTATTCCATTTTAACAGAAAGAAAGTAGTATCATATCATCCTCCAAACAAAGAGGGTCAGGATGAATGACAGGCACAGGCACCAGCAGAAGTACTGTATGTGAAAATTTATATGGTATTTTTATAGATTAGGTATTGACACAGTCTCTCATTACCCTTAATAAAATTCTAATATACAATAGATCTAATATTATTATCATTGCATTGTATTGGAGGAAAAAGGTTCAGACAGGCTTAGAATGTTATAAAACTGGAAATATAAATGAGGATTAAAATTCTCAGTCCAGTAATAGATTCTGCTACCCTAGTCCCTGAAATTCACAACCCCACCACCAATCAGGCAGACTTAGGCTTTCTTTCCCT
>NW_006204341.1:2176121-2186923 GCF_000334495.1 Tupaia belangeri chinensis
CCGTTATAATAACCATGTTTCTGGTCTATGACTGTTTCTTTCTTTCTTTTTTTTTTTTGGAGAGATTTTCACTGTAGGGCGCATGCGCTCGCCAGACAGACAGAGAGAGACATAGAGACAGAAAGCGAGAAATCACCCCCCAGGGGGGATGGTCGCGCTGCAATCCCTTCTCCTCCATTCTCCTCTTGGGATCTTAGGCACGCACGCACACGCGCCCGGCGTGAGTTTTAAGCCACCGGGTCCGGGACACGAACCGCGGTCGACTACGTGGGAGTCCAGCGACATAGCCATTACGCTAACTGCTGGTTCCCTATGACTGTTTCTTTACAACCCTTTCTATCCATTACACTATGAACTCCCTAATGACAGTAATTACTTCATTTCACCTTTCCACTCCCAGAACAAGGGAAAGTACTCTGCACAAAGGAATGATTAGTCAATATTTTCTGAATGAATAAACTGTAGTTTAAATACATACAGTATATTCTATTGACCCACCCTCAGAGTTTCTTTATCAAATTTAATGGTGACATATTCAAACTAATTGCTTATTAACTGTTTTCCCTAATCATTTCTGAATCTACTTACATTTTAGTATTACTGATCATTACTCATTTTATTTCTAGACCTTAACATTATTCACATTATACTCTTTAGTCTTTTGGAGAGTGTTTTGTAACATTTACTCTAAGTACATTACTCAAAGTTCTCAATGTCATATATATATATATACACACATATATACATATATATATGTATATTGATTTGTCAGAGAACATGTGTATTCTCTGGAGAGAGAAAGACAGAAAGAGAAAAAGAGAGACAAAGCAACACTCTAGGTGTGGTTATGCTGCAATCCTCTTCTCTGTTTTTTCCTCCTTTCAGGATACTGGGCATGCATGCATGCACGTACATTATGTTTCTTAGGCCACCAGGTCCGGGACTCAAACCAGGCAGCAAATATGGGATTCAGCTGCCTCAACTGTCAAGTCACAGGCTGTCCCCACACAATGAAAGTTTTCAAGACTTTCTCTACACATGTCCCCAATGACATTAAGAAGAATAGAAGATGGTCCCCCACCCATTGAAATCTCATCTTCTGAAGGAAAGAGTTTTTGCTTCTTGGATAGCTAAGGATATAATAAGTAAGCAAGAGTTATTTATGCTCACCTTACCTACAACTTCCTTTTTGATGACTCAAATAGTCTTCTTTAGGTGTAATAACATTTGTTAGAGTGTGATAATGCATACAACTGCAAAAATCACTACAATTGCTACTACAAAGAAAGCACCCGAATATTATCTACTGTTAATTAGAAGGAAGCCCCATCAAACAGAAGAACACATACACATGTGCATGTACACACACATACACATACACGTAAGTACAAAGAACACTGAGTAAATTAAGAATTGTGTTCCTGAGTCAAGTTAGGGTTTATTTATAGTATGCTTCAGCTTCATTCTCACTAGAAAATGTTTCACGCAATAACATTAACAATCCTTTGTTAAAATGTGTTGATACTGAAGCTGGTGTTAACTAGATCACCTGAACAGAGAAGTGAATGGGTCAGCCACAACATCACATAGCCAAGAGCTTGAATTTCCCTTGTCCTTTAGAATTTCTTTTAATCCAGTTGATGTTTCAGTTGAAATGGCATCATTCCCATTAGCTTTAGGGTACAGGTAGATTTAAAATATAGGAGTCTTGGCATTAACAATTTGACGTATTCCCCCAAGGATCTGTTTCACATAATGATGTGACAATCCTAGTCTTCCCTGATTTTTATAACTTCACTAACAGCCTTGATTTTTTAGCAGAAGATTTTCCTTTTATGTTACAATAGAAAAGTATATTATTAATACTTGGAATAATGTCAAATTATGAAAAAACTAACATTAGGCATTTCAACTGAAAAACCTATTAATGCCTATTACATATTCAGAAGGAAAAAGTGTTAAAAGTATTTAGATGATTATTCCTGAGAAGTATGTCCTGAACAATTAAGCAACTTTTAGACGATAATCACACATATGAAACCATTATCCAATTTAAAATTAAATTAGCACTATTAGCCTAAGGCTGGGGGAGGGAAGGGAAAGATTAGTAAAGGGATGAACATACTGGAGCAATAAATGATTCGCAAGGCTTGAGATTTTGTTTTTGAGGGGTGAGGTCAGAAATACTTTATGCAAAAAGTCTCCTAAACATTCATGGAAGATGCGTATTTGAAAAAACTATGCATGGACTTAAAAAAAATTTGGAAAAAATGAACTCATACTCAAATTCCATTTTTCCACAGACTTTTGAACTTCCCTCATATTATCAAAAATAGCTAACTAAATTCTTAACAAATGAATGCATAAATAAAGGTGAGTCACCCATAAAATCAACGATATGTGTGCGTTAAGAACTAAAGGATTGTGATTAGTCTAATTCTGCAAACCTGAAGTCCAAGAACAAAATTGGAATGATAAAGTATCATCAGTTAGTCTAATTCTGCAAACCAGAATTCAAACAACAAAATTGGAATGATAAAGTATCATCAGTTATCTAAAACTAAACATATTTTTACCATATCATCTAGCAATTTCCCTCCTTAATATTTACCCAAATTACTTATGTCAAAGAAACCAAAAGCAAAAACAAAAACACAAAACAAACAAACAAACAAAAAATGAACCTGAACACAAATATTTATGACAGCTTTATTCCTCAGTCAAAACCTGGAAGCAACTAAGATGCCTTTCAACATATGAATGATAAATAAACTGGTACGCTGGTATGCCCACACAATGGAATATACTTCAGTAATAAAAGATACGTGCTTCAAGACATGAAAAGACACTAAACAACTTTAAATGCATATTGCTCAGTGAAATATTCCAATCTGAGAAGATTGTGCAAAACCACGGAGATAATAAAAAGATCAGTGGTTGTCAGAGGTTTTGACCAAGAGAGGGAGGGATAGATAGGTAGGGTACAGAGAACTTTTAGGGCAGTGAAAACTATTCTGTATGTATTATAATGGTAAATAGATATCATTACATATTTGTCAAAACCCATAGAACTATACAAGAGAGGAAACCCTAAATTAAACTATGGCATTTAAAATAATAACATACCAGTACTGGTTCTTCAGCTATTATAAATGTACCACATTATTGCAAGATTTTGAAAGTAGGAGAAACTAGGGAGGGGGCAGGTAAGGGAACTCTGTTTTTCCATTTGATTTTTCTGTAAGCCTATAACTACCCTAAAAAAAAAATTCTGATCATTAAAACAATTAAAAGATAAAATATAATAACAGCAATTCATGAATGGCAAATTAAGTACATGGGTTTCTAATAAATAACTATTTTTTCTCTCTTTATGTCAATGTATGTTAAATATGATGCATAAGCAAAAGTATAATATGTAGACTATGTGGTATATGTAATGTTGTCACAATAGGTCGAATATAAATACAGTACTTTCCATAACAATAAAAACGAAGAGAAAATAATAATAGAATCTTGTTTTGGTACCTTACTTCACAATGATTGGAGGGTACTTAAAAAAAATCACCCCCAAACTTCCTGAAACAAACATGTGTACATATAAACTTTTATACTGAATTTCTAAGAAGCTAGTCTTTTCTGTGTCACATATGAATAGGCAAATGAAATTAGAGGCTTGAAAACATGATAAGATAGTTGCACTTTATTTAAAATGATTAATCAATCAACTGAAAATATATGAGCATATGATGTTGGTGTTAAGGGAAACTTTGAGCATTTAGCCTCCTCTAGATCTAGGCTCAGGTTTAAAATATAGAACTATATTTCAAATGCATAAGTCAGATTAATAAAGGCAAATGGTAAAACCATCTTATGCTAACTAGACTTCCAACAGGTTTTGCAAGTAGAAACTTCCTTGCTCACCTAGGCAACTAAGATTCTGCTATATTTATGAGCTTCTCTCAAGTCCTGGCTCTTCACCTTGCCATCTTGGCATGAAGTACTAAGTATAATTCATTTGGAGGAGGTCAGCTCCACTCACATGGTTTTTCCTCCTTCTATTAAGTTTATTTAGATTTCATGAAGATTGTGCCAATAATCGAGAAAAAAGGCAGTCAAGTAATTTCTCTTTAAGTCACACTTCTATACCGTAGTCCCTGCTTATTCATAGGGCATAAGTTCCAAGATACCCAGTGGATGCCTAAAATTGCAGATATTACTGAACCCTATGCATGCTGTGATTTTGTAATCTGAAACAGCTACTAAGTACTAATGGGTGGGTAACGCATACACTATAGAGACACCAGACAAAGGCATGAGTCACATATCCTGAGTAAGATAGCACAAGATTCCATGATGTTATTCAGAATAGCACATGATTTAAAACTTATGAGTTGTTTCTCTCTGGTATTTTCCATTTAATATTTTTGGACCACAATTGACAGTGGGAAAGTACAACTCCAGAAAGCAAAACTGCTGGTAAGGTAACTTTCTATGTGTTCTATTTCATCATTGAGACATCTGAAAAGTGCTAAAAGAACTCATTACTAGGAATTACTTGCACCTCAAATTACCATCAAGCTGTACCATAAACTCACAGGTGAGTTAAAACAAAAATCAATTACACAAAATGAAGGGTCCTGTTAGCATGAGATTAATTGAAAACTATATATTGGGTCATCGGGAAATTCATGAATCATTTTTGCATTGAAGAACATAGAAAAATATGTCATGACTTTTCTGACAGCCCAATATTTCAGTTTATCTGTACCATCTCCAAAAAAGCACTGAAACAAAGAGAGCTTAGGTTAAAAACATATAACTGTAAAATGAACTGAGGAGATCCCAAATTTTCCTGAGAGTCACTTTCTAACCCTTGCTCTCCATTCCAATGTTATCTGAATTCATGTTACTACAGAGTGCTTTATCAAAGTTTTACTGTATTTATGACCTTTGACTTAATATACTACTTATAATCTTTGAAAAACGAATGTTCTTCCCTTACCACTATCAACCAAGGGGAAGAAAGATAAAAATTCGAAACTGCTAATATACAGTAAGTAAAATCCATACAGTGAAACAAAAAAGACTAATGAAAATATTTATAACCATCTCCCCAAAAGTCCCTATCAAGAAGATTTAGTCAGGGTCGGCTGTGGTGTGGTGGTTAAGGCAGCCAGATCCCACAAGGTCTATTGTGCAGTTTGAATCCTCGACCCAGTAGCTCTGAAAAACACACTAGGCATGTGTTTGTGCCCAAAATCCTGAAAGGAGGGGAAAATAGAGGAGAAGGGATTGAGGCATGAGCATCCCTTGTGTGGGGGAGGGGGTACTGTCTCACTTTCCCTCTGTCTCTGGCAAGCACACATGCCCTCTGGAAAAAGTATTAACGATAAAAAAAAATAGTGAACATCAAGTTAATATTGAAAGACACACCTCAGAGTTAAGATACTTTAATAATTATGTTTGACAAATATTAAAATAAGCATGTTTGAAGGCATGCACATAAACTGTTCCTGCAATTTACCCCAGGCAGCTCTAAGAAAGGCATTAAAAACAAAGGTAGCTCATAACTTCATAACCAGCTTCATGATAGGAGCCAAGGACAGACCTGACAGACACCTAGTTCTGCCAAGGATGAAAAACTAGTTGCACTTAACATTAACCAGCAAGATTTGGTCACAACTGAGTTTCTGCTAAGAAATTATATTCCCTGCTCATGATACAACCCTGAAGAAATGCACCGTAAGTGCATAAGGGGAGGCAACTACAAAGTGGATGGATACAATGACTTAAGCACTGATACACTTTAAGAGATTAAAACACACACATTAAATTGCATGAATTCACAACTAAGTGAGATGTTCTCCAAGACAAACAAGAACAATTTAACTTTAAGAAAAGTCCTGCATCAATTTTTCATGAATTAGCCACTGGTGGGTTCGCATTTCATGAGAAGAAAGATTAAATGTCGATTTCACACTTGGTGGACTGCCCCACCTACTGATTCAAATGAAAACAGAAGAAATTCATCACCCACATATTGACAACTTGTGATTTGTTTCAAGACATACCTTTTTACCAGTGTTCTAGTCTGAAGATAATATATGCCTACTATACAAAGTTAATAGCAGGTCCTGACAGAGTCGTTTACTTACTTCTAATAAAGAGGCTGAGTAGCTTTTTAAGACATTCCTAGCAACAAAGGTATTTACATATAATTTGCTCAGAACTAAAGAAATTATACAGGAATTGATCAATATATAGGTTTAAAGTCTAAATCCAGAGTTAGTGTACTCCAGGTACAGCTATGAATTTTTCTCTTACACAAGACCATCTGCTGGAAACTACTAGAAGAAAAGACTTCTTTGAAGAGAGATTTTGAAGCAGTATTTCCTTTACCTGAGGAAGATGTGTTACAAAGCCACCCCATATAGAAAATGCCAAATGCCATGTTATGTGTACATAGTCATATATTTTTATAAGAATTATTAAGCATAGATAATAAAATGGAAAAATAGAAAGGGAAAAAAGTAAGTTTGACATAAGGTCAGCATATTGGATGATAATTATTACCATAAGAAGTTTGGAAGGTTTTAAGAAGTCAGGTGACTTAAAGAATGAATGAAAGATAGATGCAGACAGGAAAGACAGTGGAAATTACTGAATTTAGTTACTTTCTAATTCCACATCAATGAGACTACAAATGAAATCTTCCTAAAATGAAATATTAGTGGATTTAAGGAGAGCAGAGCATTTATATGGTAAGTGGTATATCATCAAAGAATGTCTCTTTAAAAATAATGTTCATTTAAAACATTTATTGGTTCACATATAACAGTTAGTATTAAAGAATATCTTCAGTTACATATAGTACAATTTGATGACTCAGAGACACTATATGTAGCCTAATGTTTCTCCAGTACAACTTACATGTTATTTACATAATTTTTAGATAAATGAAAGTGTTACTTATACCCATTCTTCTTGAAATATGTTTTTGTAAACCAATTGCTGTCCCATCCTTAAAGAGACTACAATTAAACATCTTATTTGTAAAATAAAATTAAGGATAAATTTCTCCACTATATCCAAAAATATATAAAAGTAGGTCTAAAAGATGGATATGTTTCTAAAACATACCCATGCTTCATGTCTACATATAGTACTAATAATTTGAAATAACAACAAGAAAACAATGGCACCTGAGACATATTTACTATGGACCAGGTTACTATTCCAAGTATTTCCATCATTTTAACCCCTGTGAAATCCCATGAGGTAGCATTATTGTCCCATCTATTTTCCAGATGAGGAGGTGGAGATGTAAAAGATCAGATAACTTCTCAACTTCATATAGCCAGTAAGTGGCAGTGCCAGGTTCTGAATCAAGCACCCTGACATGAGTCCACTGCCTGTAAGTGCTACACTGGTGCTTCAGGATCTCCAACCTACTGTGAAAAATGCTGATGGTCTCTTGCAAGTAGTTTTTAACTGACAAATGTCTATAACCAGTTTTCTCAGGAGTAGAAGCTGTGGAATTGATCTGGTTCAGGTGTTGTAAAGGTGCACGCTCAGGATTTATGATGTGATTAGAAAAGAAAAAGGAAAAAATATATAATGCTTTGTGAGGGAGAGTAGAAAATAAGTGTGGGGAGAGATAGAGGCAAAACAAAATACGCAGCAAAAGTAATAACTCGAGAAATCTGAAACAAAAATAGAAGTGAATTTTATAAAAAGAAAATGAAATCACTCTAAGAAGCAAAGCCAAGAAACAAATTGCACTCCATCTTTAAGCTCCAACAACCTGGTTCTCAAATATACCACTTGACTGAAACTGCTAGTTCTGACCGTAAATTTCCCCTAAATTCTTTTCCATTCTCTTTCTACCTGAACTATTATTTAACCTTAAACAGTGATCACCATCCTCACTTTTCTACCTCTTGTTCTTCGCTTTACTATCTACTATGGCTACTTCCCATGACTCAGTACTATATTTTCAGTTGCCTAAATCTCATCTCTATCTATTCCACGGTATATAGTGAAAGTAAACATAGTAAAAATGGAAAAAACACAATGTATCACAAAAAGGCCCTTTCCCAGGGCCAGGTGGTAGCACAGTGGTAATATACTGAGCCCACATGGTAAAGGTCCTCAGTTCACATTCCAGAACCTCCCTGAGCATGCCAGGTGAATATTCACATGCCGGCCGTCCAGGTTGGTTAAGATTGGAGGTGGGTCATGGCCTGGAGACCCTGTTGGGGTGCCTGTGTCTGCCCGCCTGCCTATCTGCCCCCCTTCCCTCATATGGAAGAAATGAAATAACCTTTGAGAAATTAAAGCAAAATAAATGGTCCTTAGGCTACGCATGTTTAACAGTTTAGGGAGCCAGATCCCACATAGCCAGGCCAACTGTGCTGTTTGAATCCCAGCCCTTAAAAAATAAAGGGTACATGTACGTGTGTGCCCCAAATCTTGACATGGTGGAGAAATGGAGGAAAATGGACTACAGTGTGACCGTGCCTGATTAGGGGGTACTTTTTCCCTCTCTCTCTCTGGCCAGTGCATATGCCCTCCAGGAAAATAAAACTAAATACATTAATTTAATTAATCAAGGCCCTTTCCTAATTCCCCATCATCAGAACAATTCTCTACTTACCTGGGCTGTATCCAGTCAATTCTTTGGCTTCACTGTTAGCACTCACAGACCCTGTCTACTCCCCTTATATGTCCACGGCTACTAACACAGAATCTAAGCTTTTACTACTTTACCCCTCAGTTGCTAAAACTGTCACATAGCTCATGCCCTTGCCCTAAATTTCTCTCACTTCAATGCTCATGTTCTGGTGCCAGATCTGTTCATCTCAAACATCACCCTGAAAGATCTACCAAGGTTCCTGAATGCCAGTCAGATCTAACCTCATCTGCAGAATCTATTTTCAAATGAACATTAGAATGTCCATCTTTGTTTCCTCCTTAAATGCATCTCTCACTATTCCTTAATGTACACTTCCTAATTAAAACTGACTAAAATGTACATTACCATACAATATAATCTTTTTAAAATATATTTAATTTTATTTACCATTATTGTCACTATTATTTTTATATTTGCTATAGGGCACATGTGTTCACCAGAGAGAGGCAGAGAAAGAGAGAAAGCTAGGGGACAAGCAGATAGTGTAATGGTTACGTTGCTAGACTCCCATATAGTTCACCGTGGGTTGAGTCCCGGACCCAGTGGCTTAAAACTCATGCCGGCCGCTTGTGTGTGTGTGCCCAAAATCCTGGGAGGAGAATGGAGGAGAAGGGATTGTGGTGTGGCCAACCCCCCTGGGGGGTGATTTCTCACCTTCTGTCTTCTGGCAAGTGCACGCACCCTGTAACAGAACTCTCTTTTTTTAAAAAAAGAGTGAGAAAGAAAGCAAGTGACCAGGTCAAGGATTCAAACTGCAGTTGGAAAAAATGGGAGTCCAATGTACCAACCACCATGCCATCTGCTGGCCCTTCCAATATAATTTTTATAAACTACTTACTTCTATGCTTTAAAAAGTAAACAAAATATCAAAGTCTCTGGGTATTTTGAATAGTTAATTGCACATACTCCTCTACTGGGCTGTGAGATTACAGAAAATTTAACATTTATTGAATGTCTACCCTAGCAAAAGAACTATACTAGGTGAGCCTTCATCACAATATCAAAAGCAGATATTATGGAGACCAGCAGATGGCATAATGGTTATGTCACTGGAATCCCATGTAGTCAAATTAGTTTTGAGTCCCAGACCCAGCAACTTAAAAACTCATGCTAGGTGCATGTGAGTGCATGCCCAAAGTCCCAAGTGTAGAAGGGATTGTGGCACAGCCATTCCCCTGGGGGGCAATCTCTCACTTTCTGTCTCTCTATTTCTCCAGTGAGCTCACACACCCTATAAGCAAAATCGTCTCAGAGAGAGAGAGAGAGAGAGAGAGGGAGAGAGAGAGAGGGAGAGGGAGAGAGAGAGAGGGAGGGAAAAGTAGGTATTATGAACAATTTTATAGCTAAGTTCAGTGTGGTTAAACCATTTGTTTAAGTTCACACAGCAGAATCTAAATTTGAAATTTCCTTTGCAGAATTCCACCCCCCACAACTTGGCATAGTCTATCTCTTGGCCCAAATGGAAGTCACAGGTAATACTGATGCCCCTCTGAACTCCACCATGTTTCTTCCTTACTGTTGTGGCTTCCATTTGCCTGTAGATGCTGGAAGCTTCAGGCATCTAAGCTAATTCGGTAGCTTAGAAACAAAGATGCTACAGCCTCTAATTTCTTTAATGCTAGCACTCAGGCCCCAGCTACTGAGGTATGGCAGACACAATGACAACCATATGAAGTGACAGCTGACAGCAAGGGAGAAGACAAAATACCTATAAAAATTAGACACAAAAACTATTAAATGACAGCAGACTGGGACCATGAGCCTCTCCTGGTATTCTCTCTGTGCATTTCTCTCCAACTTAAAACTGACAAGCAAGAACAGAGCAGCTGTCCACCCCCTTTTTCTCCATGACTATTTTCTGCTCAATGAACACATGAAGGAAGGGGGGTCAAATTACTTCTCCAGTCCCTTTGGTTTTCTCTGGGTTTAGCTCATGTCTGCCTCTTTTTCCTTGTAAAAATGTCCATATGACAGTCCAAGGCAATGCTCAGTGCTTGGCAACTTTGTTAACAAATTCCAGGTGGTTCCTTTAGGAGGCTTCTTAAGACATCATCTTGTCCTTTCAAATTACTTTTCCTCATGAACTACTTTTTTTCCAAGGCTC
>NW_006204341.1:2186962-2191961 GCF_000334495.1 Tupaia belangeri chinensis
AATGTGCATAAGGAAATGCACAACTACCCTCATGAGGCTGGTGGCATTATCCCGATTCTATAGCTGAGAACAGTTATGACACCAAGATGCCCAAGTTCTCACATTCAGTAAGTTTTATCTAGCTTGTTCTTTTCAACAACCCTATGTTTTCTCAAAGAGCTTCTACTGGTTATTATTTGAAGACAGTAGATTCACTAGTCACTCAGTGCTTTCTAAAATCCATGTGGTTTCTCTCATTTACTCTTAAAAACAACCCGGAAGGCACTTATTAATCTCCATTTACAGAGTCCTGGGCATCAAAGTATTTAGAAGACTTGTTAAAAAAAAAAGTAGCAACAAAAACAGGGTTTAAATCCAGAATTTTTCATTACATTTGGTGCTTTTCACACCATTACAGAGAACCTTAAAAATACCTCCAGCGAGACCAGCACTTGGTGTAATGGCTATGTTGCTGGATTCCCATGTAGTTGACCGTGTTTTAGTCCTCGACCCGGTGGCTTAAACTCAAACTGGGCACGCGTGTGTGCGTGCCCAAGATCCCAAGAGAATGGAGGAGATAGGATTGTAGCATGGCCATCCCCCCTGAGGGGGGGGTTGCTTTCTCGCTTTCTGTCTCTCTGCCTCTCTCTTTCTGTTGAGCACATGTGCCCTACAGCAAAAACATCCCCCTCCAAAAAAAATAAAAATATCCAGCATAGCACATAACATTTCACACTATTTTGATAATAGTTGTCAGGGACCAGCAGATGGTATAGTGTTATGTTGCTGGGCTCCCACATAGTCAACCATGGTTCGAGTCCCTGACCAGAGGCTTGAAATACACCAGATGTGTGTGCATGTGTACCCAAAATCCCAAGAAGATAATGGAGGAGAAGGGATTGTGGCGTGGTTATTCCCCCCTCAAAGGTGACTCTTTGTCTCTCTGTCTCTCTCTGTGTCTCTGGTGTGTACACATGCCCTATAGCAAAAATCTCTTCCTGAAAAAAAATTTAAAAAGGAGCTGTCATGTACAAGTTTTACATTGTGAAATCCTCAAGGAGAAAAAGTGACTGGTATTTGATATTTGTATTTCTCATCTCTATTGTAATATATAAGATGGTTTCTTGCTTGGAATATACATGTAGACAAAGGATCTAGAGTCAGAATTACTGGGCTCAATGCCCAGTTGTGTCATCTCCATTGGAGCTTATGGGAATTATTTAACCACCTGGAGCTCCCAAAACTCTCCCCCTCTCCTTAATTAGGCTTCAATTTAGTATGGTCTTCAGCGAGTTGTGAAGATTAAGAGTGAATGTATGGGAGCCAGCAGGTAGCATGGTGGTTAAGGCGCTGGACTCCCACAGAGCCAATCACAGTTCAAGTCCTGGACCTGGCAGCTTCTTTCTCACTTCCTCTCTCTCCCTCCCTCTCTTCCTCTCTGGTGAGTGCATGTGCCCTATAGCAAATGAAAAACTAATAATAATAAATAAAATAAAATAAAACAATTCTTCAAAAAAGAGAGAATGTATGTAAAATGATAAGCATGGTGGCAAGCACACAGTAATCTTTCAGTAAATGTTAGTGGTTATTATTCTTGTTATTGTTGAGGTCATTTACCTCATAAACTACTTCTTTCAGCTCTATAGTTATCTTTCTATAAAGCTGGTCCAGATGAGGCACAGTTAGACTATCTCCCTGTACCTTACACTATTATGTACAAAATGAGTGGTGGTTATCTGTTTTAATGCTCATCTCCCACACTGTAAGAAGTATTCCTTCTGGGAAATACCATCTTATACAATGTTGTAACATCATCGCCTAATAGTGCCTTACACACCTCTGACTAGAATATCCTTTACTACCTTTGTTAGAATATTTAGCAAACCCTTCTTTGTTCTTTAGAAACAAAATTCCTCCCAATGTGAAACTTTCTTAAGTGACTCAGGCAAAGATAAAATTCCCAAGAAAGTTGTCTGTTCATCTACAGGTCAGTCTAACTACACTGTGGATTCTTCCATGTCTAGAGTCTCATTTTATTCATTGTTTCAGCCCCAGCCGAAACACAATACATACGGCACATACTCAAGAAGTGTTTGTTTGGATGACTGAGTGATGAACAAATGAAGCAAGCAAGGACTAAAACATACAAAATACACTTGATAAATGGAATTTGAAGGATTATGAAGTAACTAAGCTTCAGGTTGCCATTCATTAATTGTTGTGACTACTGTAATTATTACAGAGAAGGATATTTTCAGAGGAATTCAAATCACCTGGAGTTATTTTAGTTTGTAGAGATAACAGGAGAGTATGTAAGTAGGTAACTATTTGGAGTAAGGGCAAATAAGATTTTGCTTCTTGTCTTGAACGATTTATCAAGCAGAACCATTTGAAAATTTCAGCATTATCATAAAGAATATTATAGGGTATAATGTGGAAGTATATTTTAAAAACAGACAAAAATTTAGATGGTTTCCACTGTGAGCAAAGGTTATAGTTTTCCTCTAAGCACATATATGTGTAGAAAAGAGCAAAGGAAAAAGAGCAAAAAATGGGAGAAGACTGGAAATGGCAAACAAACGGGATAGGAAAATGCAAAAACAAAGGAAGAGAGAAGAAAAGAGTGTGGCTTTCATTTGAATACTAAAATGGGATAGATCTATATGTCATATTAAATCACACTATAATGTAACTAGGAATTGATCTAAGACTGTTCAGTATGAAAATTTTTTTTCAATTACTAAATTTATATCATAACAATGAATATATGTCCTAAAACTTCATATAACTTATTTTTTTCCCTAAGAAAATCACTCTCTGCCATTCCCCTCTCTACCTCTTAGTGATTTGGGGGCAAATAAGAATTAAAAATGTTAAGAACAGTTAGAACATAATTCATTTTTATCCCATCTCATAATTGGTAATATACTGAAAAATTATCTATCTGATATGGTGAGTTAAAAACAATAGGAAAAAGGGAGTGTATTTAGATCTTGACAATTAACAATTGAAGTCTTATATAGGATCAATATGGCCTTGCTCTAGGAAAATGTCAATTTTATCTGTTTCTTTATTAATGTTAGTAGTTCCAACAAGTACAAATGAAATTAAGGCTTTGCACTCAGATTTTCTTCCCAAGGGCTCAATAAAAACCTTTAATTACACTTCAAAGACTTTGTACTGTGCAACAGTGAATATTCATAGTTAATATACACAGGAGTCCATTTTATCAAATGTTATGTGTGTCTGTGCTTTTATTCTTCTGTCATTCAACACTTCAATCAGGCTTCCTACCTTATCCCAGAAGTTTCTTCTAGATTGGGTTACCAATTAATACATCAAAAATTCAGCTATTTAGGTTTCCAGCTTGGGTAAAAACAGAAGTTCACTGTCTCATGTTCAGCAAGACGCGTCTTCATCAGGCCCAATCTCACGACTGTTAGATGGAAAAATAGGAACCAGAGGTCCCTTTAGTTATACTCACATCATCCTTTAAAATTGTGTGTATGTTTAAGAGAAAGAGAGAGAGAAAGACAGAAGGAGAAAGCATGTATGTGCAGAAAAGAAATAATAGGTGAAAGGCTATAAAATACTGTACCAGAAAATAAGACAGAAGGGAAAAATTCTGGGAGGAAGAAACATCCTAAGACAGAGAAGGGAGAGGGCTGACTCTGTAACACAGAGGTAATGTGCTGCTGGATCTCACATAACAATAATGGTTTAAATCTCGGCTCAGTTGGTCAATAACACAATGGGAAAGTATGTGAGAACCTAGGGTCCAACGGGCTGGAGGACAGGAGGAAGGGGCTCGTGGTGTGTACAGACCCTGTGGAGAATGCTTCTCTCTCCCTCTCTTTCTCTCTCTCACCCCCCACTTCTCTCTCTTTCACATGCATGTACACATGCTTTATCAGGAGTAAAGAAAAAAAAGAGGGGTAAGGACCTCTTGCTTACATTATATTGGTGCTTCATAAGGTAAACAGTTAAGAGCAGGAAAATTCAGAATTATCTGTGTATGGGCCCAACTCTTTGGGATGACCATTTGGGAATACAAATTAGAGGACTATCTTGACAAATTACAGGCAGAGAAAAACAAAAATAAAAACAAAGGTAAGCGAGAAGGGAAAATCCTCAAAGATAAAGACAAAGATGGGCAGAAGTTGTAGTGAAGGTAGAGAACTAAGGTTTCAGATACTGATCTGGCCAAAGTAGAAGAATGTGTTGTAACCATAAGCAATACTAAAGCCTTAGGTAGCTAGAACCTTTCAATTTGGCACTGCTGCCTTTCCCAGGGGCTGGGACCAATCAGGTTTAAAGATTCATCTAGGCCAAATGGCCCAAGTAGAAATGCAGAGTTTGGCGCGTCTTCTTCTCAGGCCATTTGCTGCACCTCTCTGCCTGCAACACAGGCTTGGTGGAGGGGCTGGAGTTGCAGGAGGGAGAAGAGGCAGGGAAGAAGTAATGCTAATATCTTAGCTGCTGAGGAGAGCTTCAACAGGTAATCTCAGCAGTATCAGGCTGATAAATGCAGTGGTCTGGGTACTAGGTGACTTTTTTTTTTTTTTTTTTCAGTTTTCACTCTAATCTATGTTTATAAGTTTATTCAAGAGTTCTTTCACCCTACACAAGGTACAAACACAACTTACTTAAAATGCTATAAAATTACAAAACTCAAAACAAGTTTCATAGTACTGACTGTACAGTAGCCAAAAAATAGCAATGTACATGTTGCCAAAATAACCCTCAAGATCACCATGAAGGGCAGGTACAATGGGCACCATCCTATAAGAGCTGGCTCTCCACTTGCCCACTAATGTCAGAGAACAAGGGAGATGTGTGCAGGGACACTTTCTGAACCACTCTGCGTTCTCTTCCTAATAACCCTCTACAGGGTACTATGACTGGGATGACTCTTCACATTGAGGAAAAAGCAAAACGCATTCAGTTCCACATCCCCAAAGCTCCCACTGTGAGACAGCATCTGTTGCCAGGAGTACCACTGGCTGGGGAAGGGAATTAG
>NW_006204341.1:2192001-2203372 GCF_000334495.1 Tupaia belangeri chinensis
GGCTTAGTGCAGCAGGCTGAGATGTGCTGGGGATATACATGCTCTTGCCACTTTCCAAAACAACTTATCTCTCAATTTAACTTCTCAGGGTAGTACTCCAAGTTTTGTGTCTCCTGGACAATCTGATCTACTTGGAACTGTGTTCACTGCTGTATTCATTTGGGCCAGGGGGAGTCAATGGCTTATAACACCCTGGGGCTACTGGGACTGAAGGGACACTGAGGGGATAGAGAACTAGAATTGAAATCTACACTGCATGTTTCCACCTGTCTAAGGAAGGGGGTAGGCTATGAGAGTAGGAATGGCAACTTAAGCAAGGGTAAGACAATAGCTTGTTTCAGAGATGTTTAACAAAATACACACACAAAACGAAGTATTAACATTTCTACTCAACCTAGTAACTTCTCCAAAGAGAAAATGAATGTTCCGGAGAACCACAGGTTTTTGATGTTCCTGCTCCTTGTGAAATAGTGCCTAGTACCTTGCCCCCAAGTGGCAGGACACAGCAGAATAGTCTGGTGGGCAGCTCAGTCCTACAATAATAAACAAATCTAAAAGATTAAGCAGGTAGGGGCTGATTGCAGCTGCTTAAGAGTCTGCCTGAAGCTCTAAATACAGCTTTTCTTAGGGTTTCAGGGACATAGATGGAGGAGAAGCCTGAAAAAGGGTTGGGAGGGTGGTGGTAGGACAGAGTCCTTAGGCCCTGAGTACAGGGACTAAGTGAGGGAGCCCAGTTTAGCAAGAGAATTACAAATAACAGGGCCAGGGGAATCAGACATGGAGCCTCTTCTACAAGAACAGAAGTTTCTATCCTTTTCCCAGACTTGCCAACTAGTCTATGGCAGGGCTGAGTAAGTGGTGGAGGCATTTGGAGGGGTTTCTATTCTCCCTACACTGCCCTAAACCACGGTAAAGTGGGAAACAGCAAGCTTCTATCTCCACCACTGGTTATCAATGCCTTGAGTCCACCAGCTCAGACGAGACACTGAGGTTCCTGAAGCCTACCATAATAATGGTAGAGGGTGTGGATAAAATGGTTCTGGCTGAGAGGCCCTCCATGAAGTCCTAAAACTCCCCCTCTTCTGCTCTCAGCTGTCTTAAGGCCAGGATGATGGAACTCTTATCCTCAACCTGTGAACAAGTTCAGATGGCATCCATTGGTTGGCAAGGATGGAGGCAGTGGCTATAGACAGGGGCCCCAAGTTGGCTCAAAAGAAATGTGAAGGATTCCTTAGCACACAAGTATAAGAGCTTCTTTGTGCCAAAATTATAGAAGGGTCACCAGACAGCACATCTTTGAGACAGAGATAAGTGCTTGATACCACATAGCCTTAATAGAAACCACAAAGCCCCTCAACCCTAAGGATCTGCCTGATGATGTACTTGCTTTGGCCAAAGACAATTATCCCTTATCTTTCTGGGTTTCCCAAATCTAGAAGTGGCCTATTTTCTCACCCTTGTATTACCTCATCAAGTACTAAGAAACTATATCCATAGGCACCATAATGTTCTGGGCAACTTGGGAGTCCACACCATCAGCCACTAGTGCTTTAACTGTGTTGCTCTGGCTGTGGTTAGCTACAAACTTCCTGTGGGATCTTAAGTGGTGACACAGAACTGGCCAGAGATGATGGTTAATGTGTTGATCAGGAACCCCCAGAAAAAGCCAACTATAATGTTGTTATATCATGATCCCTACAGGATCATGATAAAGGCTTTTGCCCATATGAACTTGCAACAGAGCATGGATGGATTGTGGCTGTCATTACTATTAAAAAAAAAAAAAAAACCAGACTGAATTTCTCAGCCAGGTGTTCCCATTTCAAAATCTGGGTGGTGTGTGCATTTGTCCTCCATTATACCTGAAGAACTTCCCAGACTCCAATGGTTCCACCATGTCCCAGGCAAACTGTAAACCCAGACTCTAGACCATAGCATCCACTCTGCCTCTGTTTCCAGTGGCTGATGGCCTCTGGTCTAGACTTCTTCCATCTTGACCCATGCACTCAGATATTTTGATCATATTTGTTACAATCTATACAAAGCAGGCCACATGACACTGATGCAAATGTATGTGTATTCACTATAAATTATCACTTTTCACTGGAAAGTAAAGATAATGGATAAAACTTTTATTAATGTACTCAAGCTCAGATATATAAAAACATGTAATGCTTAAATACACAGAGTTAAGCCAGTGTGCAAATGAGTAGTTAAGACTATAGATACATGGATTAGATTTGACCTACTGAGTGACAACAGACTCTCAGCAGTGAGACTAATACACATTCATGGATTAACGACTTGAATTATAAAGACAGTATTTGTTCATCAGTCTTTTTCTTTTCCTTAAGAAAAGCTAATTATATCAATGTATTATTTCTCTCTGTGATCTTGGAATGTGCATCCTAACTTCAAGAAAAAACTTAAACTTGCATAAAATATTGAACCAAATTTGGAAAAATCAAAATTCTTCCAAATGCAGAGCCACTTAAATACGTTGCTAAATAGGACTAACTTTGTCAACTAATGTAGAAAAAATTCAAGGCTACAGGTACAATCTTCAATGCCTAAATTTTCTAGGATCGTGTTCCATGATTCAGAGTTCAAAATAAGGAATAGACATAGGGAGAGTTAAACACTGATATCCTCCATACTAATAATAAATATGTTTGACTCAGGTTTTAAAAAGATCATAAATCTCCCCAACTCCTGCATTTACCCAGTTTTGTATTATGTAAGCTAATTTAAAATACATTTGCATACCCTGAGCATATCCCTACTGAGGAAGCTAGGAAATAGCTTGAACTAAACACCTACTGGTGTTGTAAAGGGAACAAAACAAATAGATGACCTGTTTCCAACCCTCAAGAAGCTAGAAACAGGTTGAGGACACCAAAGAGAACATTTAAAAGTAACTCAAGGGCATTTAGAAAGCAAAATGCACACGTTAATAGAATGCATATTAAGAAAATGAAAGGCTCCACTCAGGCATAGTTAACTCTCCTCAGAATTCTCAAAGCTGGTATCAGGAATAATTACAAGTAAACAAGATTGCAAAGGAGGTAAGCATCATGATTAGAGGTATCAGATATTTCATTTGGAGAAGTGGTATGCCACCAAAACATGAGCAGACTATTTAACTTATATGCATAAGTGAAGACATCCAACCTGGCCTGGCTGAAGAAGGAATATAGTACAAACACACTGAAAACTGAACACCAAATTTGAAAAGAGTAGGGGTCTGTGAACTGGAAAAAAAAACAACAAACAATAATAGGTGACAACATGAAAATGAGAGGAATGATTAATTTTTATTTTCCTAATCAATAGTACTATAGGTATTTTCCATTAAAAACAAATATAATTTTACAGAACTCATAAAGTAGGCATATATTTTCAATGTTTTATAAAAACTCATGTTTATGGAAATTTGAATCACAAACATTAAGAATCTAGAGGGCAGAAAAGGCCACATGGCCTAATTGTTAAGATCCCGCATGACCAACCACAGTTTGAGTCCCAGCCCTAGAGGCTTCAAGAATATTCCAGGGGCATATGTGTGCATGCTCAGAATCACAACAGGATGGAGAAAAGGAAGAGAAGGAATTGTGGCATGACCACACCCCACTGGGGATGCTTTCACCCTCTCCCTCTCTCTCTTTCTGGTAAGCACATGTGCCCTCTGGGAACAACAAAAATAAATCTAGAGAGGTAAATTGATAGTGTTCAGCTAAAAGTTGTTGGACTAAATGAATTTTGAAACTTTTAGCCATCTCTGTTTATGGAAGATGAAGGAAATTTCAATTCCACAGTTGTCAGCCCTTTATTTTTAAAGTAGAAAATTTAGAAATATTATATTCCATCTTTACTTGAAAACAGAGAAATTGGAATTATATTTCTACCACTGATATCTTTTTTAGCCTATATCTTCTACCAGAAGAAATCAATCCCTGACTCTTTTTCTTCTGTCATTAACTATATCCCATGCCACTCTCAATGGTGACCTTTACTGCATCTTTTTAAAAGTTTATTTTATTGATTTCATGAGAGAGAAAGAGAGACAGAGAGAAAGAGACAAGTACCCTCCAGAGGGTCTCATGCTGTGATCCCCTCATAGCCTTCCCAGCCAATAAGGAACATGGGTGCACATGCCCAGTATGCACAGGTTGACTGGGAACCAAACCCATGATTTTCCATAAAGATCCCTCATCACTTGAGCAGCAAGTTACGACTGCACCATCGAGTCAGTCCTACATACCCTAGATGGACATACAAGATGGGACTTCAAAAGGCTTGTGAGAAAATAGTTAAAACTATAAGTTTCTTTTTGGGTAAAAAAAATTCTGAAATCCATGCATACTTTTCTCATATTAGGGATTTTCTATGACCTTTTTTGAAGATCCATCATACAGTTTTAGGGACCAGCAGTTAGCATAATGGCTATGTCACTGGACTCCCACATAGTTGACCACGGTTCGCGTCCCGGACCCAGTGGCTTAAAACTCACACCGGGCACGTGTGCGTGCGTGCCCAAGATCCCGAGAGGAGAATGGAGGAGAGGGGATTGTGGCGTGACCATCCCCCCGGGGGGCGATTTCTCGCTTTCTGTCTCTCTGTCTCTCTCTTTCTTTTTGGCGAGCACACGCGCCCTATAGCAAAAACCTCTCCAAAAAACAAACAAACAAACAAACAAACAAAGATCCATCGTACAGTTTTATAACTAACAGCGACAGAAAGGTAAGTCCATAAATCACATTTCAGAGTTAACCTTTTTTTTTCCTAGAAAAAAACAAAATTACTGATATTATGTACTAACACTTTATACATTTACTACATGGTCCATACCCTGAAGGAACTGATTATTCAGAGATGGAAGAAAAACACTTAGGCAAACTTCAGCCATGAGGAATAAGTAGTAGCAAACAAGCCATCAGAAAAGTTATATTCAAAATTAGACTCTTAATTGCTAGCTTTATAAATATAATAAATGGTCACATTTTCTTCAGCACAGAAACTGTATAAGGAAGTTGAGCAGGCAGTAGCACTGTCAAAGTTGTCAAAGGTGTGGCTATAGTTGCTAAAAACAGATGACAAAAATTGGCTACGGGGGGAGCCAGCGTGTGGTGTGATGGTTGGGGGTGCTGGATTCACATATGGCCAACCACGGTTTGAGTCCCAGACCTGGTGGCTTGCATTCTCACTTTCCTGCTCTCTATTCTCTGTGTCTCTCTCTGGTGAATTAATAGTACTACTACTAATAATAAAACATCTTAAAAAATCGACTACATGTCTGGACTAATAAAATGCTGCTAATAATAAGAGAATACTACTAATAGTGATAACAATGATAACACCAACTATCATACTTACCATGCGGCAGGCATTGTTTCAAACATTTTACATATATTAACTCAGATGTCATAATAAAGAGTAGAAAGTATTAAGTTTTTGCATTTTATGGATGAAGCAACTGAGATGTTAAGTATCTTACCCAAGATCAAACCAGTTAAGAAAAAGTAGAAGTAGGTTTTGAATAAAAAGAGTCTGGCTCCATAGCCTGCTGTCCTAACTCTGCTTCTCTAACTAATCCAGCTCTATCTGTTAAGAGGCCTTTGTTTCACAGTTTACCATGATTCTCTGATGATTAGCATAAAACACCAATAAAGTAAGTGATAGTCCCTAATTTATTTTATCATAAAAAGATTAACTTTTGCAGAGAAACATGTCAGTATTTTAAAAACAATCAGAAAATTAATATATGTGTTTGGCTTCACTCAACAATAATGACTATACTTGATCTGGAAAAATGTGGGGATGGGGGGGGCATACACCCAAATATCCATGTATTACTTTTTGGGTTTTTAAAAACCACACAATGAAGACCTGTAGACTCCCCCAAAACTGAACCAATAGCCTTTGGTTGACCAGAAGGCTTACCGATATCCCGAAGAGTTGAATAATGTATGTTTTACATGTTATATGCATTGTGTACTGTATTGTAACAATAAAGTAAGCTAGAGAAAAGAAAATGCTGTGAAATAAATCATAAGAAAAAATACATTTATAGTATTATTGAAAAATAAACCTTCTTTAAATGTTTCCACACAGCTCTAACTCATATTGTTCAAGGGTCAACTGTATTGCTAATGTTAAAGGAACCCCATTTTTTCAATCTGAAAATAATTATTAGAGCCTCCATAAACTGAGGATTATCATCTTAAATCCCTATATAAAGGATATTATATGGAATCATTAGGACAAGTTGTTTCTAATACAACTGTCATTTCCCCTCAAATAAAAAATCTCCTCAGTAAACTAACAAAATGTGAGTGAAATAGATTTTAGGTTTTTTTCTCCTTCTTTTGTGATAACACAGTTTAATTCAGATATTTCAAACAGAAATGCTCAGAGGTAAAAGGCTAATGTATGTTAAGTATTATTTTTTTCTGTGGTGCAGCATAAATGCGTCTTCAGAATATAACTACCTCTACTGACTAGCAAAACACACAGCTTAAATCACAGGAAGTAGAAGCGAAGGATGTTCTTTAAGGAAAAAGTTTTTGCTTCCTCTGAAAAAAATCCTGTTATTTAACTATGAATACAGCTTCCCACAATTTGATCTGATATAAACTAAGTTAGAAATAGTGGACAATGACATTTGTAATAAAAGCATGAATTATACAAATGATGGCCAGTTGCCTATCTTAGACATTTTTGCACTAAATTCACCATCTCACCTTTAATGTGTATGCTATTCATTGAAATATCTCTTCAAAGAAAGATTAAAAGTATGACATTTAATATAATCAAAACGATCATGATTATCAGATGAAATGAGAAAATTCAATGAAGTACATAAGACACTGAAGATTGTTAACAAAATGGAGATGACTATCGAGGTGGGGGTATGAATACAGCCCTGCCTAGAGAAAGGGCAGTGACAACTCAAGGTCTTCTGAAGACCTATGAAACAAACTCTCAGGAAATGAACACTTGTATTCAGTGCTTTGAGACTCTGAGACACATCTATAATCATTAGTAACCAACCAAGAGTTTCATGATTCCTATATGCCATACAAAGTTTAACAGGATTGAGTACCTCAGTGAAGAACTTGGAAAAAACCCAAGGTATTGGAGAGCCTAGGATATGCATCAATTTGGTAAATGTGATTCGAAGACCTAAGTTAAAAGGTCATTTATAGCATGGGACAGTACATATGGGGGAATGTGGTGTTGTATATACTGTGTAAGCCTCTCTCACACACCAAGGCAAAAGAATTCCGAGAGCTATTTTTTTTCTTTTAGAGAGAGATATTTTTTTGCTATAGGGTACATGTGCTCACTGCAGAGACAGAGAGACAGAAAGTAAGAAATCACCCCCCAGGGGGATGGGCTGCAACCCGCTCTCCTCCACTCTCTTCTCAGGATTTTGATCACACATGCACACACACCCAGCATGAATTTTAAGCTATCAGGTCCAGGACTCGAACTGCAGTCAACCATGTGGGAGTTCAGTCATGTAACCATTACACTATCTGCTGGTCCCCTGAGGGATAATTTTATAACATGTACACAATTCCTAGATACCACAGCCATACCATCTCTAAGAATACATAAGGTTAAAACATTACTCCACATGCTGCATCTACAGGGCATATATGTATATGCACCTAAGTATACACAGATAAACCAAAATACACAAAGGAAGAGAATGTGATCTCTGTATGGACTAACCTAATAATTATCCATCCAAGTAATTACTGACATAAATAAAAGAGGTAATCCTGAGATCTGTTGATATTACATTCACATGTTCATATACTCATTATATTTCAGGATTAGGCTTTTAAAAATACTGTGCTTATTATAACCATCTCCTAAAGAGGGATGAGGTGGAAAAAAAAAAACCGCAAGAAGGAATACCAACTCTTAATTAGGTGGTAACAAATCTGATTGTTCACAAAATACACTGCACTGACAAGGTGACAGGAAAGAGTTGTTAAATAAAAAAGTTAGACAATATCCCAGATTTTTTTCATTGCTATTGTTTTGTGACTTTACTAATTTGGAGTGTGACTTTACAAGTCAAATTGTGACTGCCTAAATTGAACATCTAGTATCAAAAATACATTAAGGTCAACATAGTTATCAATGCTTTTGGAATAGCCACACAATTCCATCTCATCCAAAGGCATGGCGTTTCTACACCGTCACTGAGGAGGACATAACTATAGCAATTTAAGCTAAATATTAAATAAGAACTGTGACTGTGACCACTAAATTTTGACACTTAACATACACTCTAATTAAGGCTATATTTAATGAACTAGTGGTTGTTACTAAGAAAAATAATGAGCAAAATGTGGCCTTATCTTTTGACAATTTCTTAAGAAATGTGACAGTATTGTCAGTGAGAATTCAACCACCTAGTTCATTTCTGTCAACATTTTACTGACAAAAATGCCCTAATAGAATCCTTGACCTTCAATAAAGAGTTTAAATGCATCAAGCACAAATCATTAAGTATTTTTCAAAAGCACACAATAGCAATTTTGACATTTTACAAGGTCATTTTTCAGAAGCATAAATGAATAAAGGTTTCATTCCATTAAATCACTAACATAACTTTTATTAAATCTTATAAAATTAAAAGTAATAAGGTCAATCATATTCAATGTTTTCTTTACTGGTATCCAAAACTATGTGACAAAAATAATTTTAATCAAAAATGCTCATTTCCACATTTCCAACCACTATACTCCATTGTGAATGATGCAACCTTAGGATAGAATTTTTAATAGAGAATTAAAAGAACTATTTTGAATCTCAGAGATTCTCAGATATTTGTCTGACTATACTTTATCTGGAGATGAATAGAGAGAAAAAAGCATATAATGTAATATGGCAGTTCAGCAAAATCTAGGGTATAAATATAATAGAAACAAATTTATGATTTGTGTTTATAATCCTTTCTTCTAAGCCTACTTACTTTAATAGGACTATCTGCTTTGATTAGGTTTGGATTTTATATGGATGCCAAGTTTCACAATTTTTTTATTAACTAGGTTCAAACAATAAATTCTTTAGGGATTAACTATCTTAACTAATATTAGCATATATTCAAATAATTAGTCTTTAGAGAAGGCTAGGCTAACAGATTTCATTCATTTGTCATTTGTCTCCCTTGCAAACTGTGATGTATGTGGTATTGCTGTAATGTATTATACATTAATAAAACTTGCCATTTTTTCATAATGAATTTGACCCAATTTTATTTTTAAATGTTGCTAAGAATATCCAGTGTGGTTTCAACTACTGAATAACCTCCCAAATCCTTAACTCCAGGCCAAATTGCTCTTTATGATTTCTAGACCATATGCTTTTCTAGTTGCTGAACATCTCCAGCTGAGTACCATACTCACTAGGACTCACAGTTCATTATTTCTTTCTTCTACCAGACTTTCTACTACTTTTGTACTACCTCAATGACTAGCATCGCCAGATACTTCCAACATTGCTAAACTCCTAAGAATTCCAATCTGGCTTCCATCTACATTACCTGTTAGAAAATGCATATGTAAAAATCACTAACATTCCCCAAGCTGCCACATCAAAAATATTTATTTTTACTGTCCTCATCTGACTGAACTTCTCAGTAATAGTCTACATGATTAAACTAGCCCCTTGGTGGTTCTTCTTCTTCTTCTTTTTTTTTTTGTTTTTATTTAAGGTTTTTATCATAGGGCACACATGCCCACTGGAGAGAGACAGAGAGAGACAAAAGGAAAGTGAGAAATCGCCCCCTGAGAGGATGGCCATGCTCCTCCACTCTCCTCTCAGATTTTTCGGCATGCACACATATACCAAGCATGAGTTTCATGCTGCAGGTTCAGGGCTCGAACTGTGGTTGGTCATGGGGGAATCCAGAGCCCTAACCACCAGGTCACCTGATGGCTCCAAGCCCCTTCTTTCTTTCTAAAATAGTTTCCTCTCTTGGCATTTGTGATAGCTCTTTTTTCTTTTTCATTTTGCTACTTGTCTATTTACTTTGCTGGTTGCTCTTCTATAAGCCCTCGAACCATGGCATTTGGGAATGAATCCTGGACTTCTATTTTTTTCTGCATTTGTAAGTCAGATGTTTTCATCAATTTTCAATGGTTTTAAGTTCCAAAGATATGCAGATGAATTTCCAATCAGTCTCTCAAACCAGATATTCTTCTGGGCTCCAGTTTCCTATGCTTGCAGAACACAGGCGTTTAACTATCCTGTTCCTCGACTTGATTCTACGTGACACTTAATTTTTGTTTTTCCCATTCTTCCTATCTCAGTAAGCAGCACCACCTGGCTATATGAGTGAGACATGTGGGAATCATATTTGACTTCTTCCCCTTTCTTCCCTGTCTCTCACCTTCCCAAGTTTAATATGTCACAAATAACTGCTAATTTCACTTTCTAAATTATTAGCTCTTTTGCATCTCCACTATAACTACATTGGTTCAAATCTTTAAAACTTCCCAATTAGACTGCTATTTAAAAAACCTAAATGTTGTCCCATCAATCCTCAACTTTCCTACTGAAAACCATGTATTCTAAAACACGATTTGATCATACCATTTCAAACCTCTAATTAAAAATCCATTAAAATTTTCCCACAGATCACAGTAAAAAGCTGACTCTAACTTGCCTTTCCAGGTCATATCTGTCCTGTCCTTTGTACCACACTCTTTTTTTTTTTTTTTCCTTTTTAAGAGATTTTTGCTATAGGGCATGTGCACTCACTGGAGAGACAGAAAGAGACAGAAAGAAGGAAGGCAAGAAATCACTCGCCCAGGGAGGATGGCCATGACGCAATTCCTTCTCCATTCTCCTCTCAGGATTTTGGGCACACGCGTACACACGCCCACCGTGAGTTTCAAGCTGCCAGGTCCAGGACTCGATCCGTGGTCGCCTACATGCAAGTCCAGCGATATAACCATTATGCCATCTGCTGGTCCCCTACACCACACTCCTAACTACATATTTTAGGTCTTACTCCCCAAAATGTGATGTCTTATCATATCTAACCCTTGTTCACACAGTTTCTTCTGCTCTGAAAGCCCTTCTATTATTCAGGGGAAAAAAATCTACATATATTTCAAGTCTTATTTCATATGTTACTTTTCCTCTGAAAACTTCTGGATTCATCTTTGTTTTTCAATAATAAAAATAGTATTCTTTCATGTCTCTTTATATTATCAGAATTACTTTATATATCTGACTCTTTTTTTTCATTAAAGAATGAGTTTTTTGAGGAAACAAGTGACATCTTTTTTATTTTGATATTCCTAACTGCCAAGAACATGGTGGCCTAAGATATCATACTCTTTCC
>NW_006204341.1:2203434-2227788 GCF_000334495.1 Tupaia belangeri chinensis
ACTTCTGGATTAGCATAGTGTACTGTAATGGACGACAAAGTGTCTTGTCACACTGGTGACCATCAGTTCTGTGGTAAGATTCAAAGTTTATTTTTGGAAATCCTTTATGGAAATTTGTGAATCAATCACTTTTTCATGAAGCAAAGTACATTCCATGTTTTCTCTATAATAAAATAATTTTACCTGCTTGCATTCCACCATGTCTTTTGAGACAGAAAGGACATAATAGAGTTAGTTAGCATTTTTAAAATGTGCAACACCATGTATATGACTGTGGGAGCAGTTGTGATATGAGCATCATTTATTATCTGACTTTTGCTAGGAAAAATTCTTCTCTAGATCTCCTTTCCAATCCTTTCCAATCACAAGCAAATTTCTATACTTCTTTTCTGTTTCTTCATTTAAAGACCATCCCAGGGTTCTGCCCTTATACTCCTTTCTAGATAACTCTCCATTATTAACTCTGCATGTGTGCATTGGCCATATCAATACCCTGTCTTACTCTCTGAGGTATAATCAACTGTGATCATCACACATGAATTACTATGATATAAATAACACAACGCAAAAGCAGATTGCCTGCTTAACACACGAACACTAATACAACTTTGAATAAAAAGAATAAGACAACTATTATTTGTGCAAGTAGTAATAAGAGGATGGGCAGGTTATTTTGTACTGTGCCTATGGACCTACAAGAGAAAGAAACATAGTATTCTGAAATGCAATATGCTCATTATTATAAAACATCATCTAATATCTGATATTTTTCAGGAATGTTCTGGTCTAGATTACTCGTACAAAGTACTTTAAGGACAAGAACCAAAGTATCAAAAATAATATGAGAGTTAACATAGCTTGTGTTAAATAGAGAAAAGATAAATCCTCTTCTTCCTCTATGCACTTTTATCTTGGTTTTATCACTGACTTTTATCCAATCATCTTTTGACAGTTCTATTGAGGACTGATTACAGCCAACTAGTCAAAATAATACTCGTCAATAATCTTCCTCGTTTAATAGGTCAAAATGGATCCAACCTCTCTATACTCATTATGTTACTGATTCAGGTTAAAGAGTGGTCTAGCAGCATGCATATCAAGGACATTCTCCTAGATTTGTGAAACATATATCTATGAACCTTTTTTAAAAAAAGGAGTAATTTATTTAATTTCATTATTATCATTATCATTTTTTAAAATTTGACCAGAGAGAAAAGTAAGAAAGCAAGCCACCAGGTCCAGGACCCAAACTGCAGTCATCCATGTTGGAGTCCAGTTCTTAAATCACAACACCACCTACCAAACCCCATATATCTATAAACTTTTAATTACTACTGCAAACCTCAGGAATGATGAAAATTTAGGTAGGGGTTTTAAATTCCTTGACCACCAGGATACACATACAGTTTGTCCCTTGGTATCTGTGGGAGATTGGTTCCAGGACGAATTGGTTCCACAGACCAAAATGGTACCAAAATCAGTGATGCTCCCTTTTATGTAGCTATGTGAGGGTTATATGCAGTATTTGCATATAACTCATAGACTTTAAATCATATCTGGATTACATATAATACCTAACATAGTATAAATGCTATATAAATGTTATTCTACTGTTTCAGTTTCTATTTGTACTATTTTTATTGTTGTATTGTTATTTTTATTTTTTTTTTAATATTCTTGATGCATAGTTGGTTGAATCCACACATGCAGAACCCATGGATACAGAGGAATGACAGACTAACTCTCTCTTCCCTTTCTCTCTATATATGTACATATATGTGTACACAAATACACACACACACACTCCATGAGAAAGAGAAAGTAAGGGAGACAATTTGAAAAGATAATACAGACCAAGATTTTCATTACTTCATTCATGCATACTAGGCATTTTGGAGCATTATTTCAAGAAATGCTTATGAGGTGAAGCACAGGAAATGTACTTAAGGAATACTGGAGTTTATACTACCCCACTAGCTTAAAGACAGAGAAAACAAACTGCTGGTTATATATGTGTTTATATATATACAATAAGTTGGTTCTTCCAGTTATGCATTATGGAAATGGAGCTTTTATAATGTAATAACTTTCTATGAAAGCACTACATTGATTAAACGGAAAACCTTTTATGATATGCTACTGATGTGATGTTACTTTATCTCCAGTGAATAGTAGGAAAAATATAAGCTATGATTTATTGTAGAGCTTGATGAAAAGTTAAAGAGAAAACGATATTGAGGCAATTAACAAATTCATAAATTATAACATAATTTAAAAATATTAAAAAGGCCATGAAACAGAATACCTTGATTTCACACACCATTGACCCATCTATAATTTGTATCATCTTGGGCAAGTTATCTACCTTTTCTGTGCCTTATTTTCCTCATATATAAATAGGGACTAGTAATGGTAACCTCCAAGTAGTACTGAGAAGACAAAATAAATTAATGCATGTAAGATAATTATAATAGTACTTGGCATAGAACAAATGCTATGTAAATGTGAGCTATTCTTATCATTTCTTTCCCATCTTCCTTTTTTATTTTATCTATTTAAATTGTATTTTTTAATGTATAAGATTATAATGAACTCAGAGGTGAGGAGCTGTGCAAACTACAATTAAAGATGCTACATTCTGAAGTAGGGGGGTGTTAGGAGAGAAAATCTAAGAAAGAAAATATTGAGATACAGTCCAGACTCCAGTGGTATTGACAAAATAACAATGTCATACATAACTCTTCAGGATAATGGTCACCTTATTCCCAGTAACAAAAATATAATTAAGCATCCTTAGTGGAATTAGATTCCTGTTACCAAAGGAAAGGCAGAGTGGAGGAAGAAGAAAGAATACACCAGCACAGAGCAGGAAGCACTGCAGAAATACCCTGGGGGAGTATGAGGAGAAAAGGCCAGTAGAGCCAAGGGCAGTAGCTGCTTACTACATGGTCTGCCTGGGCTGTCTCAAAAACATATGATAAAAAAAAAAAAAAAAAAAAAAAAAAAAAAAACCATAGGATAATACTGTGCAAATTAGAAAAGGACAGTCTTTCTGACTGGGCATAAATTACTCTGTGGCTCTGTGGGTACACAGCTTGGCAAGTAGAGTCTACACCAAATCTCAGTCCTTAGTCAAACCCTCAAGCTGGGAGTGCTTGGGCAATGACAGACCAGAATGGAAGTCCTGGCCCACCCGTACTATGCCTCTAGAAAGAGCTTCTTTGCAAGACAGAGTGCAAGCACCAGGATCTTCCAAAAGGCCCTATAAATCTCCTTTTCTACTGCTCAGCTCTAGGATTAGCTTGCCCTTTTTCCTTTGTCTAAGTCATGAGAGGACTGCTAAGCAGACCAAAATCCACTGTAGTCTAAGGCATGTACAAAACACTGTGATTTTATGTAGAAATGTAAACAAGTTATATAAATTTAAAGATGAGTTTATATGTACAACTTAGCATAAGATGCTAAAATAATGTTGGTTATTCTTCTACATACATATGCATGACTATATATACATTTTAAGGTCCCTATTATGATACTGCTTCAAAAAGAAAACAAATTCAACTACTGAAATAGTATAATTCCTTTTATACTTTATTAATTCAAAATGTGAAGTGATAAACAAACATCAGAAATAGAAGGAAGGCCAGTTGACTAAAGGAGTTGATTTTAAACTTTCTCATATACTTCCCAGAGGCCTTCCACAATTATTTCTTTAGAGTTCACTAATCAAATAAACTAAGCTATCATAGATGCAGTTTAGCAAATCTCAACTGCAATATACTTTCCACATGCACTAGAATGCTATTTAAGAAGATCATCACACAGAGAAGCTACATTATCTTCTTGAATGCAATTCTCCAACACTTTCACCAATGATGTTATAATGGTACTAAAACACCTCCCTTTCAAACTGAAATGAAGTAAAATATGACAGTTGAATATACCTCAATGGCCCTAGATAAAGTTGGAAAAGTCACCCAACCCACTGAGAATTCAGAGTTGATGCTAAATTTACTATGAAATACAATGAAATAATCAACAATCACAGTTGATTTCTGAATTCTACTTATACTATAGAACTGTTATTACAGAAATATCTCCTTACATGTGGAGCACCAAGAAAAGAGTGAGTGGACCCCTGGGGATTTATCATAAAAAAATAACATAGCCACAATAAGAACACAGGTTGGAGGCCGGCAGGTGGCATGGTGGTTAAGGTGCTGAATTCCACAAGGCCCACTCTGTGGTTCGAGTATCAGACGTGGTGGCTTGAAAAATCATGCTAGGTGCATCTATATATGTGCTCAAAATTCCAAGTGGAAAATGGAGGAGAGGGACTGTGGTGTGGCCATCCATCCTAGGGGATGATTTCTCACTTTTCTTCTCTCTTTGTCTCTCTCTCTCTGGCAAGTACATCTGCCCTATGGCAAAAATTTAAAAAGAAATAAAAGGTAAGAAAAAGAACATAGGTTGAACATTCCTCATCTGAAAATCTTAAATGATGCAAAATGCTCCAATATCTCAAACTTGTTGAGTACCATCATGAAGCTACTACTGGAAAATTCTACATCTGACCTCAGTTGTAGTCAAAACACAGTGATACAAAAATATTATATAAAAGTACTTTTGGGCTATGTATACAAGGAGTATATGAAACATAAATAAATTTCTTGTTTAGACTTCAGTTCCATTTCCAAAATAGGGGGGAAAAAAATCCAAATTCTGAAATACCTTTGGTTCCAAGCATGTTGGATAAGGGATATTCAACCTGAACTTCAACACTTATCCAAAAATTTTTAAACACATATGTATAATTCATTTTGGCTCTTTCTCAATAATTAACAAATGCTTAATTTACTCTCAACTCCTACAATAAAATAATGTACAACCCTTTGAAGTTTCCTGGATAGAGATTATTTCTACCTGGAAAGAGTTAGAATGCAATGCTTTAATCCATTTGATAGAAGAGAGTTAGAATGCAATGCTTTAATCCAGTTGATAGAAGATCCAAAAGAAATGACCTACATATCTCTCTAAATGAGTTTCTCTCTAAATGAGCTTTTCAGCAAAATGGGTTTTTATCAGTATACTTTCAGTGCCCCTCAGATACACACACACATACAAAATAAATAAATAAATAAAAAAAAAAAATTTTTTTTTTTTTTTTTTTTAATTTTTTTTTTTTTTTTTTTTTTTTTTTTTTTTTTTAAGGTTTTTGCCATAAGGCCTGTGCTCTGGCCAGAGAAACAATGAGAGGGAAAGTGAGAAATCATCCACCAGGGGAATGACCAGCCACAATCCCTTCTAATCCCTTCTCTTCCATTCTCCTGGGATTTAGGCATATGCATACACATGCACTGGGTATGAATTTCAAGCTACCAGGTCCAGAACTTGGACTGTGGTCAGGCATGTGGGAGACCAGAGCCTTAACCACCAAGCCACCTGCTGGCCCCATAAAGATCTTCCTTAGATCACAGATGTAGCTGTAATGAGAATAACATTTTCTCAGTACTACAGTAAAATTGTGTAATTACAAATTACACAATTCATGCCTAGTACAGAGTATGACCTCAACGTAGAGTAAATCAAAAGAAACACTTAGAGGTTAAATATTAATTTGACCAAATGGTTAGACAGAGAGAAAAAAGTAAAGGTTGTCCTTTAAGTCAAATCTAAAGAGGCATAAAGGCCTAGAGTTGAAGCAAATGTTAACACTAGAGCAATTCAGTTTATTTCCATGTATGATCACTGAACTAATTCAAGCTATGCTGTACTTCCTCCCTTTGAAAATATTAGTATAGTACGTCAAAACATGGTTTATCTTGATTATCACACTATTTCAATCCTCTGTCCACTTTTTCTGTCATCACCATTTTCTTTGGCCTTTTATGATTCAGTGGCTACAAGAGAGCATTTACTAAGAAGTACTATATTTGAGTAAAGCTCCCAACTTATAAGAGATCTTAATTCCTTGTGGTTTTTATTTTATGCTTTTTATTTTTATATCCTATATCCAATCCATCAACAAGTCCTGTTGACTTCTGCTTCAGAAGATATATACTTTTTTTTTAAATTCCCCAATTCAAATGCTTTTAAAATTCTACTCTTTAACCATTACACTTAATTCCCCTACTTAAGTAATTCTTCATCATATTACTGTATTTTATCTTCTTTACAGCACTTAACAGTACCTGAAATTCATAGTAATTTAATCACATATTTATTATTATACCTATTCTCTTTGACTGTAAGTTCTAAAAGAGTCAAGATCATACCTGCCTTAATCACAACTATATCCCCCATGGCCTAGACTTGCATCTGCTACAGAGTAGATACTGAATGTGTGTGTGTGTGTGTATTTGTGAATATAAGAATGCTTAGAAAAACATATTTATGGATTACTATTAAGGGACCTATACTTTCTTGGAAAGATTATTTACTGTACACTAGGTTGTTGAGAAAGTCATGACGTAGTCTTCCATGTTTTTCTCTGCAAAAACGTGTCATTACTTTCCTGATGACCCAATACTTCTTGGAAATAAAATGTACATTTCTGAGGAACTAAAACCAGTTGCCTCAGACAAAAATTCAACTACTAATTCTATAAACCAAATGTCTAGTGATGTGGCAAGCACATTATACCCCCCAATAGACTTTATCACTATCTTAGCTTTCCTTCTACTGGTGACTGTTGTCTTCTCCACTCCCACTTCTAAACTTTAAAATACAGGCTGACCCCAAAGTTCAATGTATCTTTTTGATCATACTGAGTTTTAGGATGCAAAAACAGGACTAACATAAAAATAGACCAAGAATAAGAGAATAAGCAGAAGGTCTCTAGAAAACACTGTCCATTATATATAATGGTTCACTTAACACACAACAGTTTAGATATGTTTAAACAACAACAATAGTTTAGATCCTAAAAGATTCTTTAAGGGAGGAGGAAGAAATAGTTATCTTGATTCTAAGAATGCAAGCAAAGCCTAAAGTGCAGAAACACAGGGATGCTGGCACAGCAAAATAAGATAAATGAAATCTGTTTCCAGCACTGAGAATTTGGAGTTGCTCACTCTGTGGGTCACAGGCCTACTGGAGTAATAAACACTCTGAGAAAACTAGCTCTGTATGTATGACATATGGTAGAAATTCAATACATTATAAAATGAGCAAATAAGACAAGGAGGATAGTCTCAATGGCAGCTTGAAAGAATTGCAAGAAAAATGTGTTATTTAATTTCTTTAGTAAATTACTGTCTATATAGGCCATCATTATTTATTAACACTTATATACAGAATTATAGCTCCCAATTCCCAAGCTTCAATTGATCCAAGGTTTGTAAAGTAAAATACATTTGCCACTATGTTGATTATGCTGGTATCTGGGTCTGATGAGAAAAGGGACATGTGCATGTCTGCAGGAAACAGGCAGAAGGAAAGACTAATTTATAGTTTAGTTTCTTTGAATTTAGGCTGTTAGTCTGTGAGATTTGAAAAAATAATTTCATCTTTGATTAAAATTTAGTTTCAAAAGCATCTTTAACCACTGCTTAGTAATGGAGATTAACAATTAACATATCTTGGGAAAAGTATTGTCTACAAACAGCAAATTCTGTATGTCAATCAGTGTATTAATATATTAAGTCTGCTGAATGGATTATGTAACTCCTAGCTGGTGTCTTCATTAAAAGTTATCAAAACTATTGTATCAAATGAAAGTATCAAAACATTGTCTATTTTGACTGGCAAAGAGTTAATCTATTATTACACGTGTCCTAGTTGCCAACCTCTATATGGTCAGGAAAACAGGCAGCTTTAATTCCATGAGTTTCAGGGTACATGCCCTCAAGAATAACACATCTAGTCCTTAAGTCTTATATTTCTGTTATTCGAATATAAATAAGAAAGAATTTTCATTTCCTCTGAAATCAAATTGATAAATAATACAAATATAAAGGAAAGATTACTTAAGCACTGTGGCACTAAACTTATTCCAATTTCACGAAAACTTCAGAGAACTCAGGATTCTGTTAGATTATCTGGTAATAGGAAAAGTTATCAGGCATTTTTGCATAGAAAAACATAGAAAATATGTCGTGACATGTCAAATAACCCTATATACACCGAAAGTCTGTACTCTATAGCAGAAATTGAAAGACTGGAAGGTATAATAGCAGAGAGGGCAAGTGTAGATACTAGACACAGTAAAGGAGGGGGTGGGTAACAGGAAGTGGGAGAGAAGGGATCAGGGAAAAAACAAACAAAACATTTAAGAGAGAGAAAAATTAAAAGTTATCTGTGGATGATAATGTATATGGTAATATCTTTGACTAGACTAACATACATTGTATTCATGCTGGGAAAAACCATGTTGTACACTTTAAAGATGTACACTGAATGTAAATAAAATAAAATTTCAAGTGAAGTCTTATGAACACCAAATATTTTAGTGAGCCAGGGCTGATGGACAATAGAATGATTCTTATAAATAATCAGGTGCTTTTCCTATTGAAAATAAAATGTCATAGCATGATTTCAATTTAATGCCAAATTTGATTAAAATTGATATACAATTAAGCTTTCCACAAACATAAATGGTTTGTAATTTTTCAATACATTTTAAAGCAATCTGGTTGAAACAGTATAAAAGACATATTTTGGTAAGTTGGCATATTGATTCCTTTCAGTCAAGAAAACATGCTCTCATGCTTTTTTACAGTCACTGCTTAGCGTACATCTGGAAATGACCTTGGAACTCAAAGCCCCATGCTAGAAAAGACTATTTGGGAAGCATTAATATTTACATTACAGGCATGATAATGCAATTTAGGTACTTAGATTACAGCTTTTCTAGAAGTCACACAAACCGCCAGCCTCCAGGAAGGTTCAATAACATTACTGACAAAATCTAAACCTACATGGACCCTTTCTATATGTAAAGGTTGTTAGTAGGCAATAGTAATGAATATACATATAAAAAGCAAGACATAGCTCAGCATAGGTGGCGCTTCCTATTAAAACACTGTGCTTTGCTGACTAGAACCGCATGGGAGGCCTTGGTTCAACTCCTGGTCAAACATAAAGGCAAGATGCACTGGCGTGTACTTTTTGATTCTTTTTTAGAATTATTCAATTTTTAAAAAATTATCATTATTATTATTTTTAAATTTTCTACAGGGTACATGTACTCATGAGAGAGAGAGAGATGGGGAGAGGGAGAGGGAGGGAGGGAGGAAGAGAGAGAGAGAGAGAGAGAAATTGAGAAAGCAAGCTACTAATTTGGGGACTTGAACTGTAGTCAGCCATGTGGGAGTCCAGAGCCTTTACCATATCACCTGCTGGCCCCCTGGCATGTACCTTTAAACTCAGCAACCTGGGAGACAGAAGGATCTTAATACAGCAAGATCCTATCTTTAAAAAATAAAAAAGTAAAAAATTACAGGAAGACATAATAATATTGGTTTAAATTCCTATCTTTAACATAATACCAAAATAAACCTCTAAAACCTATATAGCAATTCCTTACAAAGGAATTCTGAAACACTTCCTAGAGAGTAGTTTTAATAGGGAATATCTGGTGAGAATACACAATTGGAGGGGTGAAAGCAAGAAAAAATGCTTCTGTTAGAGCTTTTCATGACCCTCGTTATTCTAAATGTCACCTTCAAAAGTTGATTCTAGAATAAGTATACTTAGATGCCAAGAATGAATGATACTGCCCAGACTCAGAAGCAACTCAGAGAAACTGAAATGTGGATAGTGTGGAAATTCTCCCACAGCCAGAGTTTATCACTCATCTAGACTAACTCTTCCCTGCTGTCATTCCCATCCTGGCTTCTGGATAACCCTCCACTTGCCTGGGCATATATCAGGTCAGTGGAATAGGGCTGCAGTCTGTATAATATCTACTCAAAAATACATAAATGGCACCTAGATTAGCAGTTACATAACTGACATCATGTGAATGAACTGGAGGCTGGCACTTTGTATAGTAATTAAGAGCATTAGGTTCTAACTCAGCTCTGTTCTCTATTATTACTCTTGTGACTTTTGGGCAAGTCACTTAAGCTCCCTATGACCCAATTGTCTCATCTATATAACTGGAGATAACAACATTCGCTTATAGGTTTTCTTTCATGAGGATTAATAAAATGAGTTCATATAAGCAAAATGTTCAGAAGAATGTCCAGTATATAACAAATACTTTATGAATCAACTCTTAATTATATTCATTCTCTTATTATATAAACAGTCAAATTTCCAGTTCATATGTACATTCCTGGTTGTAGACTACTCACTGGCTAAAGGGTATAAAGTGTCCTCAACAAGCAGCAAACGCAATGCTCACAGACCAAAGTGAATCTAGCAGAGCACATGAATTAATTCATTTTACATATATTTGTTGTAAATGTATGCACATTAATCCTGAGGTGCTAGACCCTGCCAAACAGTGTTACTGTTGCTATAAGAGACAAATAATAGAGATGGGGAGCTAACACTGCAAAAAGCGAGTCTTGCGACTTAACGCCCAAAAGAGCACAAGGCATTGTAATTCTTATAACCATGAAAGAATTCAATAGCAGGGACAGGATCTTCTATAATGTATGGTCCAGAAGAAATTTATGACATAAGAATGAACCTATATTATAGCAAGTTTCCCAAAGGCCTTAGAGCCCATTATATTTTCCTCTGGTAACAAAAGGTTCAGATTATCTTTGGAAAAAAAAATCTAAACAATCCCTAAAGATGTGGACACACAATGACTGATATCACTGCTTCTTTTGCTTCTTACTCCTACTCTAGAAGTACATGAATAGGCCTAAGCTAAAAATACCAAAATACAAGGAAAAAACTACTGTAAAAACATTTAATTGTCTTTATCTTCCACATATACCTCCGAAGTTCTGTATATTTTTTCTCCTCCATTAAAAGAGACAACCCAGAACAGCAACATATACCATATAAATACTAAATTATAAAAGATACTACTCATTTAAAGACACAAAATTTATAAAAATCAGAACAAACTCTTAAGACTACTATGTGATTAGATTTTAATAGTTTCCTAGTAAATATTATACAATATACAAACACTGAAATATTATGCAATATACAAACACTGAAGCACAAATATATTCTGCCCACCAATGAAATTAGTAAGAGTATGTTTGAAGATTTATTAAAATTTAAATAGCTGATAATAATAAATAATTGCCTTGAGAACAGTAGATGGCATAACAGTTATGCCATTGGACTCCCACATATTTGACCGTGGTTTGAGTCCTATACATGGTGGCTTAAAACTCATACTGGGTGTTGGGACCAGCAGTTAGCATAATGGCTATGTCACTGGACTCCCATGTAGTCGACCATGGTTCAAGTCCTGGACCTGGTGGCTTAAACTCACTCCAGGCACATGTGCGTGCGTGCCCAGAATCCCAAGAGGAGAATGGAGGAGAAGGGATTGCGGCATGGCCATCCCCCCTGGGGGGTGATTTCTCACTTTCTGTCTCTCTGCCTCTCTCTGTCTTTCCAGCGAGCACATGTACCCTATAGCAAAAGCCTCTCAAAAACAAAAACAAAAAACAAAACCAAAAAACTCATGCTGGGCGTGTGAGCATCCATGCCCAAAATTCTGAGAGGAGGAGGATGAAGGAGAAGGGATTGCAGTATGATTATCCCCCCTGGAGGGATAATTTCTCACTTTCTGTATTTCTCTGTCTCTCCAGTGAGTGCATGTGCCCTACACCAAAAATCTCTTTTAAAAAATTATAATAATTTCTTTGATGTCTCCAAGGGTACCTAGAAATGGAGACTATCACTGAGATAAAGTGAAAACGATACCATATTAGTATAATGCTGAAAAGGCTTTGTACAAGTACCACTTTTTGCAATAAACCTTAGTTAAAATATGTTTATATCTGAAAATAACAAAATTAAGTTGTCAATTTGCCTTTAAAAAACACAAAAAACAAGGTTTTGATATTTTGATCTTCCTTCCTCAGCCTCCTAGCTGGATCTACAGGCACTTACCACTACACTGGCCTTTAGGTTAGGCTGAGAATCAAACCCAGGCATCTCATATGTGGTCCCAGCCTGTAGAGCACAGCATCTAAGCATTGTACATCACGGTGGCTGTGTCAGATTGCCTTCCTTTTCAAAAATACGATCTATTTATATTCTTATACTCTTATCTGTGAAGGTATTAAATTTTAAATGCACATATGAGTTGTTCAATATTAAATAATGTAAGAGATTATTCTCAGGTACAGCTATTGGAGAAAGCAAACACTATCAAGTCCATACCCTATAGAACAAGCTGCTTAAAATAACTGACAATTTCAGTTCTTTGTCATCATATGTTTCTACCTATGGCCAGTTATTTAAAATGGCAGTACACCATGCTGATAACACGAAGGTCCTGAATTCAATTCCGACTGGGTCAGTCACCTTTGTTTTACACCATGAGCACAAACAACCCTAGCCTCTTCTCATCATAAATATCACTGGTCACAGAAAGCATTAGGCAAAAATAGATGAAATGATCAGTTTAACAAAATCATTACTACTAGAAATCAAAACAGCATTATGCTCTAATAATTACAATGCATAGCATGATCATTACTTAAGAATGGTGGACAATATTAGCAGACCAAATGGTTTAAAGCACTACCCCAAATCCGACTGCTTTCATAGGCTAGCTGTAAGTGAACCCCAAAAAGAATATGGCTGATTGCAAGCCTTCACAGGGAAGGATAGTCAAAATGATTAGGCCTAACGATAATGGTGCAGTACTCTGCAATACTGCAGGCTATATGGAAGATCGGGGTTCAACTTCCAGATTGACCTGCACCTGCTGGAAGTGTGTATGTGTGCCTGTGATGATTCTGGCTGGCTAGGTGGCTAGGAGATCTGGGGAGAAAATTGTGGCAAGAGATCCTTTTGGGAATACCCCCTCTCCATCTCCCTTCCCACATGAAATAAATAAATGGATAAACTTCAGGAAAACAAAACAAAACAAAAGGCTAGAGTTGTGTCCCAAAACCCTGTCTCAAATCTTTAAAAATTTCCTATGATTCTTTGTATGTATTCAGTTTATGCCTTGAAATGGATTAAGAAATTGCATAATGTGAAGTCATATTATTATTAATAAAATTATTATCTCTAACCTACAACACAAAGATTTTAAACCATATTCTGATATATCATGGATTTATATATTAACATTTGGTAATACAATAAATTATTAAAATTGTTAAACTGTCAGCACTGAGAAAACAAAAGATTGTGAAATAGAATCAAAATGCCAATAATTAATAGAAATGTGATCTGATACTGTAAGAGCCAATATTAAGTAAAACCCAGGAGAGTAGAGATAGCATCTTTATTATCGCTGTTAATGGAACAAAAGGTACCTCATCACACCAGCTTCTCTTTTCAAATAATATTACAAATATCCTAATAGCATCACATGTCACAGAATAGTTACTTTTGTTGCCTTCTATTAAAAGCAATTACATGCTACGAAACAACACATTTCTTACACATCGCCAGGAGCATGTTATCAGTCTATTCTTATCACATAAAGCCAGACACAGTCAATTCTCAGTAAAGCCATTCTAAGGGAGGAAATATTGATAATTTGTGATAGCTGTATTTGCTATTTTAATGCATCACATATTTTGCTTAGGCTCCTATAAAATTAATTTAAATTAAAAATTATGATCCTTAAACCAGCCTCAACAAATGACAGAATGTGAGGAAATGGAGCCAAGAGAAAGGGAGAAATCAAGCTAGTGTTAATATCTGACCATGAATAAACCAAAGGCATATCACACATACATGGAGAACTGAACCAAGGGTGGCCAGTAACTTCATTATATTTTCACTTTCCAAATGGGGATTATATTGACAGGCCTGATTCAAAACACTGTAAGCCATTTAGTGGGCAAATCAATTCATATAGTTCTGTCTCTGTATGTGCACATTTTTACTGGGTCCAATGAATACAAATGCATTAATACCCTACATAAGCTAGATAGGATTGGGTAAGCAAGAATAAGATACTTCAAAGGGCAAGAATTAACAAATAAATAACCTATGCTTGTTCTGTGGGACAGCTAAGGGGATCCTGAACTGAGATTTTTGATAATGGAGCTTTCAGAGGCACAGTTACAGTACAGAATGATGCAGCAGTGTTTACAAGCACGCTGTGGATTCAGGCTTGTGCTAATACATCCTATTTCCATGCCTTTGATCATGTCATAAGCATAACAAAGTAAGTGAAGTATGCAGGCTTTGGAATCTGCTTGAGCTTTGATCTCCTGCTCTACTTTGCTCATCTGAAAAATGGCTACATTAATAATACCAACAGTATAAGGAACATAACAAAATTAAATGAAATAATCCATGTAAAGCACTTCACGAAGTACCTGGCATACGGTATGTGTACAACACATATTAATACATAATTGCTCAAATGGCTGATTCTGCTATACATTTGTGACATATACTTATCTTTATTCTAATAAACACTTCTGATAATTATTCTATTTTATTGATTATTAATGTATTTTATAGTTGTTTAAATGGAGATGATAGAACTTGAATGTTTCCTTACAGTCACAACAAATCAGGAAATAGACATTTACTTTGATACACCGAAATTCTTTTAAATTTTGGGATAATGCATTAAATGGATATAGGAAACTAATATTAACTATAACAATAAAATAAAAAGCTAAAAATCTTTTCAGTGTGATAGTTACACACATAAAAAAATGTTAATCTGTTTTCAAGTGCAACTGTATTTTAAGAAGCATACATTAAAATAGAATAGATATTTTCAAGTTATAAGTTTGGGTATTTGGGGTCATCTCCTGTACATTATCTGGAAAGTACCTTTAACTCAGTTGTAACACCTACCTTACAAAATGTGAAACATTATTTTAAAGTAATTATATTAATGATAAAAATAATACCAATAAGCATGGTTTAAAATTAGAAAAAAAAAACTAATACCTATATATTAATGAACAATATAACAAAAAGAATGAGTTAAATTTGCTGTCACCAATAAAGACCAATAGGAGCCAGCAGGTGGCGCGGTGGTTAAGAACGCTGGACTCTCACATGTCAGACCTGGCAGCTTGCTTTCACACTTTCCCTCTCTTTCTCTCCCTTGCTCTGCCCCTTTCTGGTCAAATTAAAATAAGTAACTAAACAAATAAATAAATTTAAGTAATATAATTCTTTAAAAAAATAAAGACAAATAGATTAATTACTTATATGTAATGCCTCAGAAAAGCTACCAGATTTTAAATTCTATAAATTAAATTAATTATATTTCTTAAATAAGAGAATTCTCTAATTCTTCTTTTTTTATTTTTTTTTTCCCATAGGGCACATGCACTCGCTGGGCAGAGACAGAGACAGTGAGAAGGATAGTGAGAAATTACCTCCTTCGGGGGAGTGTGGGAAATGGCCACACCACAATGCCTTTTCCTCTTGGGATTGTGGACAGGCATGTGTAAGCACTTGGCATGATTTTCAAGCCACCAGGTCTGGTACATGAACTACCACATGAGAGTTCAGCACTTGAACCACCATGCCACCTGCTGGCACTTTGTATTTTTTTTTTTCCTTACAACATGCAAGATATAGCCTGAAAGTATATTTTTTAAGAGAGATTTTTGCTACAGGGTGCGTGCACTCACTGGAGAGACAGAGAGAGACAGAGAAACAGAAAGTGAGAAATCACGCCTGGGGGGCACGGATGTCCATGCCTCAATCCCATTTCCTCCACTCTGCTCTTTGGATCTTGGGCACGCACGCACATGCACCTAGCATGAGTTTTCAGCTACCGGTTCCAGCACTCAAACCATGGTCAACCATGTGGGAGTTCAGTGACATAACCATTATGCAATCTGCTGGTCCCCAGAAGTGTTTTATTTGTCATTAATATGTAGTAGAAGCAATCACATACCTTTGTGGTATTACAATAGTGTTAAAGTATCCATTGGATTTCAATGTAAATAATTTTTTATTTGCAAATATAAAACTAATTTAGCTAGAATGATAATTCAAAGTATGAAGGAAAATCTATGTGATTTGCAAATACTATCAATACAATGCTCATTATTCTACATAACTGACATAATGTTTATCAGTAAAAATCACAGAAATGAGGATCGGTAGTATTACTAACTCCCAGGTACAAAGTGTCACTTCAGGGACCATCAGGTGGCATGGTTAAGGAGCTGGACTACCACATAGCTGACTGTGGTTCAAGTCCCGGGCACAATGGCTTGAAAATCATGGTGGGTACCTGTGCAAGACTGTCAAAATTTTCAGGAGTATGGAAAATGGATTGTTGCATGGCCACCTCCACTGGGGGGTAATTTCTCATTTTCCCTTTCACTATCTCTTTCTCCAAGGAATGCAAATGCACTATGCGCAAAAAAAAAAGTGTCATATTAAAATAACACAAGTTAACTTCAAAAGAGACAAAGTGAAAAACTGTATTTCATTATTTCACACACTCCAGATATATTAATACATCATTACCAAATGCCTGACATGTAGATTGCATTCCTTCATTCATGACTAGAAACAGACCTCAAGTCATAGCAATGTTTTACCACTGACAGATTCCATGCAGGAAATGCCAAAAAAAAAAAACTAGTCATAAAAAGAATAACCTTATTCCCTTTAGTGGATAACATACACCTTCCTAGCTTTGGTTTGAGCTCTGAAGAACTGTCTTCAGTGACAGGATAATAGGATTACATATCACATAAGATAATACAATATATGTGGAACTAAATCATTAACTGAATGAAAAGAGGATCAGTTAACAGAGCAACAAAATGCACAAATTACTGAGAGTATAAGAGTCAATAAAAATCATTGTTATAAAAAAATGAAAAAGTCATTGATACAGCATAGGGAAGTGCTTAAGAACAAACATAGGATCAAGTATAGTTTTCCTACTTGCTAGTTACGAAACCAAGACACACTGCTTAATTTCCCATTGTCTCAGTATTTTTTAAAACCTGTAAAACAGTAACAACAATATCTAGGGTTGGCATGAGGACTAAATAAGATACAGATTTAAAATAGTTACCATATCTCTTGGGACAGAATAAATGCTTAATAAATATACTACTGGAACCAGGAGATGGAGTAATGGTTAAGTCACTAGACTCCCATGTAGTCAACCATAGTTCAAGTCCCAGAACCAGTAGTTTAAAACTCACACTGGGTCCGTGTGGAAATGTGCCCAAAATCCTGAGAATGGAGGAGAAGGTATTGCAGCATGGCCATACCCTTGGGGGGTGATTTCTAGCTTTCTATTTCTCTCTGTCTCTCTAGCAAACGCCACATGCCCTACAGCAAAATCAAAAACAAACAAACAAAAAAAACCTCTCAATAAAGAAATAAATAAGTTATTATTATATGATTGCTATTGTCATTAGTAGTTACAGTGATGCTAATAGTAGTACGATCACCACACCATTGCCAATAGGCAAAAACACAGCTATTTTGATATCTACTTCTTTCATAAGTAACTGTCTATGTCAGCTTCTATCACTAAGTAGTTATTTATAATTAAACAATGGCATGTGTCTCTTACTCAAAAATTCCCTACTCCCTCTTTTATGTAAAGGAGGTGATTGGTTGGTACTAGAAAATGCCAACTGGAAATAAATGTATGTGTCATCATAAGTTCAAACACTTAATATGTTAATAATAAAAACAAATTTTGGTGGGGCCAGCAGGAGCACAGTGGTTAAGGAACTGGGTTACCACATGGCCTACCACAGTACAAGTTCTGGACCTGGTGGCTTAAAAAACATGCTGGGCATGTGTGCATGTGTGACTAAAATCTAGAGAGGAGAAGGGAGGAAAAGGGGTTGCAGGGGTTGCAGCATGTTCATCGCCCTGTGGGAAGTTTCTCACTTTTCCTCTCTCTGTCTCTCTCCTTTCTAGTGAGGTCATGTGCTCTCTCTCTCTCTCACACACACACACAAGTTTTAGTAAGGTAATAGACAAAATAATAAAGTTTATATAGAGAAATGAAAATAATTCTGATATAACAAAAATGATAAAATTATGTATAAGTATTGCAAAATACTGAATGTTTGTGTCTCCCTGAAATCCATACATGGAAACTAAATTCCCAAGGTGATATTATTAGGAGGTAGAGCCTTGGCAGGTGATTAGGTCACAAGGGCAGTGTCCTTGTAATTGCGATTAGTGTCCTGACAAAGGAGGCCCTGGGAGCTAACTCACCCCTTTCACTATGTGAGGACACAGCAAAAAGGCACCCACTATGAACCAGAAAATGGGCACTCACCAGACACCCAATTTGTTGATGCTTTGATTTTAGACTTCTCAGCCTTCAGAACTATAAGAAATACATTTCTTTTGTTTATAAGATACTTGGTTTACAGTGTTTTGTTATTGCAGCCCAAACAGACAAAGACAGATAAGTAGAGTTTTTGTTTTGCTGACTAGAAAAATTAAGACTTCTTGGTTTGTTTCTTCATGTATTAAGACTTATACTACAGAAGCACGCATGTCATGTCATTAAGATAAATTATTTGTTAGGACACTAGATCTCAACGAACACTTCAGCACCATTTTATAAGGGGTGTGTACTGTATGACTGGTATCTTTTTACTTTCAAGTCATATCCAAGAATTTCTATATTATGAAGAAAGTGATGAATTACATTTTGCCATTCTTTTGTCTTTTCATTACTTCACTAAACACACAGGACTATAATGAGCAACCAAGCAAGGGTGGGTATCTTCCGACGTAGCCAACAGATTCTAAGAAATACAATTTAAAATATGATCCTAGAGGAAAAGCACATTTACATACATACATCTTCAAACTCAGTTCCACCATAATTTTGAAGCTATTCCTAATATTTCAAACAATGCAAAATGAGATTTATATGCATTTGAAATATTTATTAATACTTCAATTTCTCTGTTATTATTAAAGCTAAATTGCACCATAGAAATATATTATAGAAGAAGCCAAATTTTATTAGCTTCTCATGTTTATTTCTTATAATTTCCTCCAAGCAACATTAAAACCAAAGAAATTGCTTTCAACTTCCACACACACTCTTTGTTCTTTCTGAAGCCTCTAGAGAACCCTAGAAATTCTAATTCGAATTAGCAGTTATAAGCTACATATTTTATTATTATTTTGAATTTAGTTAATATTAACCATCATTACTTTAATTCTTATATAATTTCACTATTATCTATAATTACTATAGATTTTCTTAAGGAAATGGTACTATCATTATGTTCTTGATCATTTTATGGCCCCTAAATATCATAAAACTGAATAATAAACTAAACTAGAGGGCATATACAAATTCCAACAATTACATACATGATACATATCCAAAAGTATTAACAGTGTCTTTTCCAGCTGCTTCTAATAAACAATAATAAAATAATATGTACATACGTATACAAATAAACATATTGCATTAATCCACAGAGCATTTTGAAATACTTTTTGTCATATGGCATCATAATGGCTTACAAAGAGAACATAAATGTCACTAGCATGAGAAGACAGTATTTGAGAACTAGAAGAGACATTAAATATGAAGATTAAGAAATTGTACTGGTCAGAGATCATTATATCTTACCAGAACTGCTGGTATTTATTCACAATCATTGTCTATCTGTAAATTTTTGTCTTCTGTCTACCAAAATACTACTTGAGGGTTAATCACCAAATTACTGGGCCCCTAGCATTTAAAGAACTGCTACTGAAAGTAGTTAAAATAATTAAGAAATTCTGTAGATCAATAAAATATGTGTGTGTGGGGGGGGAGAAATGAAACTGAAATTCTTCAGTATTATGTTCTCCTTATCACCTTCGCCCCAACTTTCCTCACTCCACAATTCCACCATCCTACTGTTAAAACAGATCAACAGGAGGCCATTGGCCTTAGGCTATCTCTGAACTTTGAGTTCTAAATTTCAAGAAATCTTTGAAAAGTTCATGGAAACGACTATGCATAGATTTCAAAAATTTTAGCACCAAAATAAATTTGTACTTTGATTCCATTTTCCACAAACTTTTTGAAGTCCTCTCATTGCAAACTAAAACCTAACTAAGGCATATATTTTGTGCCAAGCACAAACAGACAAACTTCTTCAGCAAATCACAGGCATCCAATCAATCAGAGCATTTCCATATAGAGTAATACCATATGGAACCATGTTCAAAAAAGGGAAATACCAAGCCATAGCCAATCAGATGGTTTCTCTATTTGGCATTCATGTTCATCCTATAATACCTGGCTGCTCACACTGCTGGATGGAGCTCTCTGAACCTCTTCTGATTTTGAGTGATGTCTGATTCATGAATTCTTTCCTTAAATAAACTGCTAAATTTAATTTGCCTGAAGTTTTTCTTCAAAGTTAATACTTTGCTAATGGTATTATTTGCCTAAAATGTAATATTTCTTTTTTCTCTCTTATAATCCAACTTAGATCTCAAGGCCCAATTCAAATTAGTACCACATCTGGGATCTCTACAGACCCGATTCACAACTAACAATTTCTACTTTATATTCCCATAGGTTTAAAAAAGTATCTATTCTAGTATTTATTAAAATTTGACTAAAAGTAATGTATGTTTTCCTGCCTCCATCATTGGATTATGAGTTCCTTGATACATGGACAACACTTTATCAATTTCTCTCCCTTCCATTTTGTATAATGGCTTACACATAGTAGGTGCTGTATAAACTTAAGCTATTAGTACATGAAATGAAAGATTCATTCTCTCCTAAAACAGAAATAATCTGTTTTATAATAGAACATTAAAGGGACCAGCAGTTGGCATAATGGCTATGTTACTGGGCTACCATGTAGTCAACCATGGTTTGAGTCCCGGACCCAGTAGCTTAAAACTCACGCTGGGTGCGGGTACGTGAGTGCCCAGGATCCTGAGAGGAGAATGGAAGAGAAGGGATTGCGGTGTGGCCATACTCCCTGGGGGGCGATTTCTCATTTTCTGTCTGTCTTTTTCGTGAGTGCATGCACCCTATAGCAAAAACCTCTCAAAAATAAAAAAAGAACATTAAAAATAATTTCCTTACAGCCGGCAGGTAGCATGGTGCTTAAGGTGCTGGACTCCTACATGACCAACTGCAGTTTGAGTCCTGGACCTGGTGGCGTGGTTTCTCACTTCCCCTGTCTGTCTGTCTCTATCTCTCTCACTAAAAATAATAATAATAATAATAATAAAAGATATCTTGCATAAAAGGAATAAAACTAAATAAATAATTCTAAAAAACAAGAAAAGAAAATAATTTTCTCTGGGCCAGTCAGTGGTATGGCAGTAAAGGCAGATGGATCCCATGTGGTCAACTTTACATCTCCAGTTCCATACTCGGTATCTCAAAAAACATGTTGGGTATATGTGCATGCATGTCCAACATTCCAAAAGGAGGAAGAAATAGGGAAGAAGGGATTGCAGTATAACCATCCCCCATGAGGGATGTTTTCTTACTTTCTCTCTCTCTCACTCTCTCTCTCTTGAGTTCATATGCCCTCTGACAGATTAAAAAATAACAACAATTTTCTCAAAAACTCTAAGAATTAGTAATTAAAATGCAAAGTATAGACTGACGGTACTTTCACATATTAAATATTGATACATTTAAATATTGGGTTGTCAGGAAAGTCAGACACACTTTTGCACAGAAAAACCAGAAAAATATTTCATGACTTTCCCAACAATCTAATATTATAGACAGAGAATTTGTATATTTTAAAGCTTCTTTCTATTTGGGAATCTTAAACTATATAAAACTCTTAAACATCTTCTTGAAAACAAAGACTAGTAACATTTGATAATGCATTTAGTATAAACAGAGACATGAGTTTTCCAATGCCTCTGCAGTAAGGGAAAATTCTCAAAGGTTTTGGGACACTGGACCTAAGAGCATTGGAAATAGATCTTAAAAATAGGTGCATTGCTCCTTCTGGAGTGCGGATGAGTAGAGCTGCAATGAGTAGCAAGATGGGAAAGAAAGTGCTACCCTAGAGCTAGGAAAACCAGGACAGTGCCTTTTAACTTCCCTGGAGCCAGAGCCTCCAGTGGATTTCTTTCTAATCCTGCCACCTATTGACCAAATTGTGAATCAAGGCACTGCTGGTGACTAGAAACTTCTATTACAGGAAGATCAATCAATAGGTATTGAGGGCTTTTTTTAATTTTTTTTTTTATTTTTTTAAGACAGCTTTATATCATTAAAATTTGTTTTGGCTATGCTATGCATGTCTGCAATATGCTATCATGTTTAATTGATCCCTTAAATGTTCCTTCAGAAATAAATCATAGTGACAGTAATGGCACTGAAAGGTACCCCTGTCCTGATTTGTACTTAAATATTCAAAATTAGGAAAGCAGAAGTAGTGTCATATAGAAGATCAAAGTTAGGAGAAATGGAAATGCAGCATTCTCAGCAGTGAGTACATGACAGCCTGTATATGATTTTTGTTTGGTTTTACTTTGGCTTGATTAGGTTTTGGCAGCTGCAGTAAAGAACTGCTTCTATTATGTAACTGATTATAGCTCTACCAAGTGCTGCACAGAAGAGCCAGAAATTATCTTGCTGAATTAACAGTTGTATTAAGTGTCAATAACTAAAACAGAACAAAACACACACACACACTCGCCTTACAACTTAAGGTTAAAGGAAAAGGAAATTCATATTTAAGTGCCTGTGAGATACCAAGCACTGCACTGAATGCTTTCAATATATAACCTTATTTAATTCTTACAACACTACTACTTGAACATTAGTCTATTCATTCTACGGATGAGAAGATTCAGTCTCCAAGGTTACAAGCATCATAGCTGGAATGCAACTCTATGTAACTCTATCTCCTCTGGCTTTTCCTCCTATACTTACACTGCCTTTAGAAATTCACTGATGGGTTTTACACTTACCTCTCTGTCTCTAACTTTAGTTTCCTTATTTCTAAAATAAAGAATCAGTGCTTAATCACTTCTGAAGTCCATACTAACTCTAACATTTTATGAAATCTATGATTTTTGTAGGACAATACAAATAAATCAATACATAAAAGAGCAACTGCTCAATAAAAAATGTGCCAAGAACTAGAGGGGGAAATTCACACAAAATGAATTAAAATCACCTAGGAATAGAAGAAAATGCTGTTTAAACTCACTCTTAAGAATAAAAATTTTAACACTAAGGATTTACCATTTTTACCTGTAAGATACAGAAAGGTTATAGGAAAACAGATATTCATATACATTCTCGGTGACACTGAACTGACACAAACTCATTAGAAAGAAATTTTACAACATCTTTCAAAATTCTAAATTTACACAGGACTATATTCAGGAGTTTTGATTAGAATTTATCCTACAGATAGCATCACATATGTGCACAAAGGAATATTTAGAAACATATTTGCCACAGCATTTCGTGACATAGTGAAAGACTAGAACTAATCGAAGTATCTATCAATAAAGAACTGGTTAAATGAATTAGATAAGCCTATGCCACAGAATTCTATGTAATATGTAAAAATAAAACGGTCACGGTACCACAGACAGTGGGGCACTGTTTGGCAATGATAAAGCCACATGAGGTACCTGGGATCAGATCCCAAGTGGATCTGAACATGCCAAGTAATGCCCATGTATGCCTATGATCCTGGCTGGCTAGGAGGCTTCTGGGGAAGATCACAGCATGGCAAGAACCTTTCAGGGATCTGTGTTTGTGTGTGTTTGTGTGTGTGTGTGTGTGTGTGTGTATGTATGTGTGTTTCAATTTTTCATGAAAGAAAAAACAGGAAGAAAAGGAAGGAAGGAAGGAAGGAAGGAAGGAAGGAAGGAAGGAAGGAAGGGAGGGAGGAAGGAATTTTTAAAAAAACACAGTAGATAAACAAAAGCTCCTATAGAATAATCTCTAAGTGTATTTTGTGAAATCAATAAAAAATAAAAATAAAAAATGATAAATATACATGCTTCGAGAGGCATAGAACATTTCCAGGAAAGCAACACAAGAAATTAGTTAAGAAAGATTTTATCTGTGGAGAAAGCTGTAAGTCTGGGTATAGTTTTTTTTCATTTTTCTCTGTATGAATAGTATGCTATAGGCAGTTTTGTCCATTTTAAAAGTAACGTAAATAAATAGTAATTTCTGGGGTCAGTGAAGAACCTTTTAAATGTGAGATTTACTATACCACATAAGAAAAAAGAAAATAAAAAGGAGTCCTAATGGCAGGACTTTTTAAAAATGTGAAAATTCTTCAGAATACTCTAATT
>NW_006204341.1:2227938-2240970 GCF_000334495.1 Tupaia belangeri chinensis
CCCAAAGAAAAAACCCTCTCTCTCTCTCTCTCTCTCTCTCTCTCTCTCTCTCTATCTCTCCCTGAATCATCCAAATTTCTTATTCTCACACTCTAGAGCATGTTGTCATAAATCAGACAAATGAATGGCAAAGGTGCTAATCTCAAGGGCATGAGAGTAGGAAATATTTCCCTTTCTTGGTTCTTTTTTTTTTTTTTTTCCTTTCTTGGTTCTTGAGACTCATTTAGACAGAAAAAAATAAAATCTATGTTTAACCAAACCATCACTTATGCAATAACTGGTGAAATAGTCATATTGGAATAAAATTCAGAAAGTTCATGAACCACAATGATTAATGATGAGATGGAGAAGTTACTTATCTAGCACCAAAATTACCTGTGAAATTCACAAGAGGCTAAGGATGTAACCATAAACAAGGCACTCTATTGTCAAGTCAGTAAGCTATACTTTCTAAATGCCAGATTTTGGTATTAATCTAGAAAATCTACTTACCACAAAAACTATAAAATTTCCTCTGAAACCAAATTGATAAATAATACAATGTAAAGGGAAGACTACTTAAGCACCATGGCACTGAACTTATTCCAATTTCATGGAAACTTCAGAGACCTTATAATACGCTTACATTATTTTTTCTAACATAAGGAATCAACAAATTCATCACTTCTGCTTCTCAATTTATAAAATGACAATTTTATAAAGAAGGGGTATAAAGTATATATAAAACAATAAAAAGAAAAACTATATATTCAGAAGAACAATGAGATTTATGCAAAAATAAATTTCAAAGGAAAGAAGCATTTCCTTCTTTAGTTACTGGGTAAAACGCAGTTAATATGTTAATAATCTTTGGCCCTACCTGGGATGAGAAAACTGTACAACCAGATATTATTAATAATTTTGAGCAAAACACTGAATTCCAATATATTATAATCAGGAATTTACTTTTTAAAAAATAAAATGTACCTTTCATCTGAGTAGTAAAATTCAGTGCCAATTTTGCAAAGAGATCTGGATTCTCAAACTTGTCTTCTTTAACTTTTAACCAGAAACAGTTCTCAGACAATTCTTTCGGCTCAATCTAAAATGAAAATAATGAAGATAAATTTTGAAATCATTATATCATATTTAGTTTTTAAAATAATTTACTTTCTCGAAGGCTGAACGACAGTCCATTTATTAATCTATTTACTGAATCAATTTTAGGATCTATCAAAATAATACTTTTTCTTTTTTTTGAGATTTTTGCCTTAGGGTGCATACAGTTGCAGAGAGAGAAAGAGAAAGAGAAACAGACAGAGGCAGTGAGAGGGAAACTGAAACTGAGAAATCACCCCCCACGGGAGGGCCCATGCCACAGTCTTTTCTCCATACTCTTCCCAGGATCTTGGGCACACACACTCGTGCCCCAAGTGATTTTTCATACCACCAGGTCTGGGACTCAAACCAAAGTCAGCACTGTGGGAGGACAGCAACATAACCACTAGACCATCTGCTACTCCCTCAAAACAATACTTTTAAGTTAAATACTCATTGGTAAGCTTTCAGAATTCTCTTGACCTGCAAAAATGATACATGATATAAACCAGCTATATAATAAAAATCATTTTAAAATTCTTCTACTGGAAGTAATCTTAAAATATATTAAGTACTTCCCTCCCCTCACATATAACTTTTTTTCCCTCCTAGAATTTTGGAAATGGAAAACTTAAGAGTCAGAAAGTGAATTCCCTAGGGCCAGCAGTTGGCATGCTGTTTAAGGCACTGGACATCCACATGGTTGACCAAGGTTCAAGTCCTAGACCTGGTGGCTTGAAGATCACGCTGGGCTCGTGTGTGTACGTGCCCAGAATCCCAGGAGGAGACTAGAGGAGAAGGGATTGCAGCATGGCCATCCTCCCAGGAGGGTGATTTCTCACTTTCCCCCTCACTGTCTCTCTGTGTCTCTCTGGTAAATACACTTGCCCTGTGGCAAAAACCTAAAACAGAAAGTGAATTCTCCTTATCTAGTAATTAGATTGAAGGCAACAATCATATCAACAGCTACCATATGTTTTCCACTATGTATCAGGGACTGCTTTAGTGATTTGCATATACCAATGAAACTAATCCTCACAATAATCCTTTGACACAGGACCTATGACTATCTCCATGTTAAAGATGAGGAAACTGAGCCCCAGAAAGTTGAAGTGTGTGCCCAAATTACTAAGTGGAGGAGCTGGGATTTAAACCCAGGCAGTCTAGCTCCGGATCATAGTACTCTTAACAACTGTACTCAAACCCATGTTTAGAAACCTGTATTTTACAGTACATCATGAAGCTTTGTCATATGCCAGTACCAATACATTATGTGTTCAATTGCTAAGTTAACAAACATATACACACATAGGTAACTGGGTCAACAGCTTCCAGATCCTATATTCTGGTGAATTGTGCCTAATTAAAAATAATTACATTCAAAGATAATTTATATCTCATTTAATCTTACAATCAAAACATAGGTATATGCCTATCCTTTAAAATTGATTTAACCATGAGGCTCATCAAACTGACTCACTACATAGAAACTGTCAGATATCACTGTGAATATGCTCGTGAATAGGTCATTTCCCCAAATGGTGCTCTGGGTAAAGTTTTTTTTTTAATTACAAGATTAGTTCCCAGTAAATGAGGACTGTGTCCATTTTTTTAATAATCTTTTTAAAGAAACATTGATAATGATAATAAAGCAAAATTATATTTGCAAGCAAACATTTTTATACATCATATCAAAAATAATTGATTGAGTCACTAGTAGATACTGTCACCTAGTCTACACTATCTGAAAGTTTAAAAACTCAAAAATAAGGTCTTTTTCCAAGAACAAAAATAACTGATATAACATGACTCAGTAATAAAGAAAGTTGAAGTATTTGAGGTCAACAATATCTTCTGTAAACAATGTCAAACTTATTTTCCATCTGTTGATATATTTCAAATATTATTCTTTATATCATTTAAACACTCCTTTAGTCATCTTCATAATTTAAAACAGTATGGGGAACTTCCAGTTATCTAGATACTAGGTTGAAAGACGGACATAAAATGGTAAACTCACAAAGGAAAGGGAAAGAACTAACAGTCATAGTCTCGAGTATTATACAATACTTACATGTAGCAATGCAAGTTTTCGCACACTAATGATCAAACATGACTAAACAAAGTCAAAAAGCTCTAGTATTACCTTTGCCCAGTTGATTCTCTTCATGGACACTTCTGGTTTATATACTTTTTTCTGCTTCATTCCATAAGGCAGTTCCACTGATGCTCCTGGGGGAGGAGGAACTCCTCCAAGGGGTGGTGGTGGGGGAGGTCCCCCCAAAAAAGGTGGTGGTGGTGGAACACCAGTCATTCCTTGCAAAGGAGGTGGTGGAGGAGGAGGAGGAGGTGCTCCTCCAGGTAGAGGTGGTGCTGGTGGAGGTGGTGGTGGAGGAGGTACAACACCTGGCAGTGGAGGTGGTGGAGGAGGGCCTGGAATTGTTGAACTTGAGAGTGCCTAAAATATAAATACTCCAAGTTTAAATGCTTATAATAAAATATAGCAGAAAGAATGCATATCAATGGATATCTGTGGTTTAAGATTATAAATACCTTATTCATTTTGAGATTATGTGTACTTTATACATATGTATAGCTTAAGATTATATATACCTTATTTAATTTTTAAGATTACATACACTTTACTTGAAGTATAGCTAAGTTTAACAGTACATGAAAAAAATTTGCACGAGTATTTGATACTCATTATAAACAATGGATAGTGACTACTCCTGCTAACATACTAAAGATATGTAAGTTAGCATTCTCCAATACACTTTAAAATACTCCTCAAAAAAAATGAAAAGTTACCTTTTATTACATATGCAAAGAAGTATAGTAGATGGCTTGGGCTATTAGTCTAGTTGGTTTGAATGCAGAATAATTAATATAAGGTCATGGATTCAATTCCCTTGGAGGTCAATTAGCTTGACACAAAGGGTCTGTTTCATGGCACCAGTAGCTGTCTTCTAATATCAATAAATAATACTAAGTAGCATCTACTTAGATAGTAATAGACACTTATCAACATTTTTAAATCTATTATTTATTTTTATCCTTATAACTTTGTAATGTAAATAGGGCATGCTTATCTCATCTTTCTCATTGTTACAGATGAGGAAACTGTAACTGTAAAAATTTAAATGACTAACCAAAAGTTGCAGTCTGAAATGTAATTAGGATGAGAATATAGTTCTCACACCCAACGTAGTCCTCTTTCCACTGTAACAGACTTATTTTTCATAAGTAGGTGTCATTTGCCATAAGGAGAATTAATTCACACGAATTGGATAATGAAGACAGTATAATTTATTTCTACTCTTAAAAAGTAACTTAAACCAGCTATAGTAGCACAAGGTTAATGCAACACTACAACATGCTGAGGACGTATGAGAAGGTCCCAGGATCAGTTTCACGATCTCCCTTAAAACATACTTCATCTTGATGCTAGGGAGATGAGGCTGGGAGAAAAACTGTGGCAAGAAGACAGGAGGTGCCTGTCTCTCTCTCTTCATGGAAGCAATGAATAAATAAACTTATAATCAAGATGTAACATTGTATTCACTGAATTAAAGGTTCAAAACTATTCTCCTGGAATCCAATCCTCTCCTGAATTAGGAAGAACTAAAGACAAGATTAAAATAGGGACCAGCAGATGGAGTAATGGTTATGTCACTGGACTCCCATGTAATCGACTACAGTTCAAATCCCAGACACGGCGGCTTAAAATTCACGCTGAGTGTGTGTACATGTGTGCCCAAAATCCCAAGAGGAAAATGGAGGAAAAGGAATTCCAGCATGGCCATTTCTCCTGAAGGTAATTTCTCTCCCTCTCTCCCTCCCTCCCTCCCTCTCTCTCTCTCTCTCTCTCTCTCTGGCAAGTCCACATGCCCTATTTTGAAAATTTCCCTTAAATTCAAAAGAAAAAAAGATTAAACTATATAAAATTCTTCTCATCACTTTAATATGGAAAAATAAAGAAAATCTTTTTACAGTCTTGATTGAGAACAAAATGAAAAGTTCAGAAAATTAGTAATTTATTCTACAAGTTTTGTATATGAATTAATTTTTTGGATACTATAAAAAGAAAAATGTATGTTCTATTTATTTATTAACAACAGCAATATTAAAGTAATACACATTTGTAAACATCCTTTTTTCCTGTTTTAAATCATATTTATGTTATGAAACTTGTACAGCCACAAAATTCTGTTATTTAAAATAGGCTTTTACTCGAGTTACATTCATATTTTACAGACCTAAAAAAGAATCTCAAACATTTATACTAAATGCTACTGGACTTTAAAAATTATAGTACTATCAGTCTTTTCTTCCCTCTTATGATTAATTATAAAGTAAACAATTAAATTAGCCCTCAATATAGTGCTGTGAATTGAATAAGGAAATGAATAATATCTGACATCATTCTGGGTATGCTAGAGTGCTACATGCACTTTTATAGCTAATTTTACAATAAATAAGCAACTACTCACTACACAATTAAGGTTCTCTGCTAGGTGCAGTAGGATCTTGAATAAAAGTAAGAAATACACTGTCCTGAAGGTCTCAAGGTGCTTATGTACAAGTGGAAGAAAAAGAGACAGGACCAAAGAAATATAATATCAGTGCTCTTAAAAAGTGATATGGAAGTTCAGAGAAATTGCCTAAAGGGACAAGCCAGATGGCTTGGTGGTTAAGGTGGCTAGATTCCACATGGCTGACTCCACAGTTCCAGTCCTGGACTCAGTGACTTGGCGGGGGGGGGGCATGTCAGGTGTGTGTGCATATGCCCATACCCCCCCCCAAAAAAAAAACTTTCCTAATGGAGTTTTTAGTGAAGCTTTCCAATAGATATCTTACCAATATTCTTTTGAAATGATGTGTTTCATGTGAACAGATGAACAAGGCAGGGCATTTCTGACGATTAACATAAGCCACCATTTCTCAACAAAGCTCCATGAAATCTTTATTTCCAGGAGCTAAGAATAGGTGTTCTCAGATAAAAGCTTCTGTGGTCAAATGAGTCTGGGAAAGCTATATGAAAGAGTTAGACAGGTTTCTTCAATGTAGGGCATTTCTGATCCTTTATCATGGTAATGAGTAGTGTAACTCCTCAAGAGGAGAATTTCATGTGTACCCAATTTATTGGACTATGGACTGCTTTTTCTCATGAAAAATCTATTAGCATTTCTGTAACTAATGTCCAGGAAATGCTGGCAGAAGGAAAAGTATGGAGGCAGTAAGTTGTGAATGTGAAGAGAAGAAAGGTGACTTAGCTGCAACAGAGGCTGTAGTTAAGAGAGCAGTCAGAGCCTACGCTGTGAAGGGGAGATAAGGGAGTCCATGCCAGAAGGCCTTACAATTCCTAGTAAGGAGATTTTATTTAATCCTGACTGCAACAGGCAACCATTAAACATATTAAAGCTCGGAGTGACAATAATCAGGGCAGTGTTTTAGGAAGATTATTATGCCACTGACATAAAGGATGAATTTGAGGAGGAAGAGACTATAGGCAGGGAGAGCAGTTAGGAAACAACTGTAATAATCCAGGTAAAATGAAATGAGGGCATGTACCTGGTTGGGGGTTTGGGGAATACCTGGCTTTTGATATAAGACGGAAAAAAGCCCAAGAACTCACATAAAACAGAGACTGAGGTTATTTATCAGGACATGGGAGAGGAAAATAGGAAATAAAAATCCAGCTTCCCTATCTAAAAAAGTTGGTGGTAAAATTTAAATGAATAAGAATAGAGACACAGCTGGGTTGAGGAAAAAGAGGCCCCAAATACTGAGTTGGATTTCAACATGCATCCAGTAGGATCTTCCTATGAGGATAGCTAATCAGAAGCTGGAAATATAAGACAAATTCAGGAGATTAGAGATCTACTAAAAGGTGAAATGTGAATTTATGATACTGAATGGGGCATGAGAGTTAAGGACACACAGAGAAAAGAGCAGTGGACAGAATATTGAAGAACATCACCATGTGAGGATGACAAAATAGAGTGAAGATAAGTAGGAGGTGGAGAAAGATTGATTAAATGAAAGTAAATTATAAATATTAGAAATAAGTGGGGCCTGCAGGTGGTATGATGATTAAGGCATAGGGCTCACACGTGGCTGACCGTGTTTTGAGTCCTGGACTGGGAGGCTTGAAACTCACACTGGATGTGTGTGCATGCATGCCCCAAATCCTGAGAAGTAAATGGAGGAGAAGGGATTGTAGCGTGGCCATCCCCCCTAGGGGATGATTTCTTGCTTTCTGTCTTGTCTTTTGCTATCTCTCCAGCAAGCGCGTATGTCCTGTAGCAAAAATCTCTCAAAGATAAAAATAAATGAATAAATGATGCAGGGCCAGTATAGAAAAAAGGCACAGTATTGGGTAATTTTTCATTTACTAGAGAGTTTTGCTGTAATTTTTCAGTAGATTGATAATAGATCTAGTCAATCAACAAACATCTACTGAGCATCCACTATGTTAAGACATCATGCTCAATTTCTTAATATTCATTTAAGATATAAAGTGTATTGAGAAATACTTAAGCAGTTCTAATGTTTAGACACCCTAATGAAAAATTTAAGTGTATATAGAAGCTTTTCATCATATGGAATGCAGGTGGAAATATAAAGTTCATAGGTTTTGAAATGATGGTATTTGAGATTTAAAGAGATCTTAAGAAGCTTTTGGTACCATTAAAATTAATGATTATTTCTCCATTCTTTTTGAAAGAAGTTACTATGCACCTAATTTTTCAAATCGTCATGAAAATTTCATCTCAAAAATAGTTTTGCTTGTGTAATATATTCAGTTAAAAATATTCAGAACACTTTGAGCAACTGTGTTATTTTTGGCAAACATTAAGATTATTTATTTTCCTGGAAAATCAAACCTGTAGAGTTATTTTGACTAAAATGTGAAACTGCCAAAAAAGTCTGTTTCTGGTCACATTTTCCCTTCTATCTAACAAGATAATTTTCTGCCATCAAACTCACTTTGACATGACACAAAGTCTATATCTTGTTTCATTACCTGGGTTCGAAGTTGCTGGATTTCTGTTTCAAGTTCTTTGATTTTTTCCTCTCTTTTTTGAAGCTCTGCTTGAGCTTCCTGTCGAGCTGTGAATTCTTCATCGAACTGCAATGATCACCACCATGAATGTACAGTTACTAACATATATAGGTTTGAGAAATCTTTAAACAATATTACGAATCAAATAAGTTAAAACAGTTTTCTTCAGTTGAATCTCCAGATCACTCAGAATCACATCGGATCTCTTGATTATTTTCATAATAATTAAGTGCCAATATGGAAGTGGTTTAATTGTCATGTAGTGGCAATAAAGAAATGTGCCTCCCACTCAAGCAGAACCATTTTCATTTCTTAAAAAAAAAAAACTCAAAATATTTTATAGGCTCTTATCATCAGGGTGACCTTACACTGCTTTAGAACTCTACACATTATTCCAACATTATTACTGTGTCTAAGAGTGATGTATCTTGGGACCAGCAGATGTCATAATGGTTACATTGCTGGACTACCATGTAGTCAAATGCAGTTCAAGTCCTGAACCCGGCGGCTTAAAACTCATGTAAGATGTGTGTGCATGTACACCCAAGATCCTGAGAGGAGAATGGAGGAGAAGGGATTGTGGCATGGCCATTCCCAGGGGGTGTGGGGGGAGGCTTCTCACTTTCTGTCTCTCTGCCTCTCCAGCAAGCACATGCGCCTCCAGCAAGCACATGCGCCCTATAGCAAAATTTTTCTTTTAACTGTTGAGAATTGTGTTTAGAGTTTGTGGAACAAATATAAAAGCGTTATTCACTGCTAATAGTCATCCTCATAGTACATTTGATCTTTGGAAATTATAAAATGGCATTCTGTTCTAAATCTAAAGAAAGAATGAGTGAGAAAACTGAATATTAACAGTGTTGGCACAAAATTAAACTACTATTTAGTAATACTTTTATTTATCTCTACTTGAATCTATAGAAAATGCCCCATAAAGGCTGGTCCAAGTCTTCTCTAATCTCTGTATTTCAAACCCACCTCAGATCCCTGGAGTAAAGAATCTGCAGATCCTTCAGTGGATGCCCTTGTTTTCCTAGTTCACTAACAAGATGGAGCATTGATGTAAGCTCATTAGATTTCACTACTATCTCTGTTTAGAGTTACCTGAATCTCTACTGCAGCCCACCCCTCAAAGTTAGCTTCTTCTGCGTGCTTCTCAAATTCAGAGTTTACACAAACATACTATATATGATTCTTCTCCTATAAATGTTTTATTGGTACATTTGAAGAAAGGCACACAATGCTTCTGCTTTTAATTTAAAATCATGTTCATCTATAAACATATAAATATGGAAATCACAGAAACCTGAAAGATGTGAGGTGGAAAAGGTCTTCTTAGAAGCCTGTACATCTTACCCTCTCCTCTTAATACTGAAGAAACTAAGATCCAAGGAGAGCAAGTGGTTTATTTAAAGTTACAGCTAATAAGTCAAATAACTGTATGCTACCCAGCAGGGCCTCACCACCATCCTGCCTCAGCCCTCTGCACAGCTGGGATTAGAGGTGTGAACCACTGCTCCAGCTTTCTAGTGCTTTTTGTTTGTTTGTTTGTTTGTTTGTTTTAAATCTATGTTATACTGCCTCTTAAAATGACCAAGAACAAGAAAATGTGTGAAGGGACCAGCAGTTAGTGTAATGGCTATGTCGCTGGACTCCCACGTAGTCAACCTTGGTTCGCATCTCGGACCTGGTGGCTTAAACTCACTCCGGGCGCGTGTGCGTGCGTGCCCAGGATCCCCAGAGGAGAAAGGAGGAGAAGAGACTGCGGTGTGGCCATCCCCCCTGGGGGGTGATTTCTCACCTTCTGTCTCTCTGTCTCTCTCTCTCTGTCTGGCCAGCGCACAGGCCCTATAGCAAAAACCTCTAAAAAAAAATGTGTGAAGATAACTACCAGACCATCCATGTTTTCATTCTAAATACTGGTGAGGCTAGCTATCAAACATAGACATTTCTTTTCTACTATTTCAGAATTCCTCTTCCCATAATACTCGTTTACAGAAAACTTTACCAGTTATATCATCACAATTTGCTCCAGTCTTGTGGTATCTAATTACAGTGTCAGCCAAAAATTAAGGTGATTCTAAGATTTTTTCAAAGGGAATTTTAAATATGCTACTTAAGAGAACATTAGAAATATAAGGGTCTATTAATCAAAAAGCATGCATTTTCTTTTGCCAATAAAAATGACAGCTTCACACAAACATTTTATGCTCAAGCTCTTAAAACCTATTCTAGTAACTGGAAAAGCAAAGACATTTCTTCAGATGCCCTAAAGTAACTTCAGTAATACTCTATAATTTCTAGAGTGATAGCAAAAGTGATTATCTAATCTCCAAGGTAAGTCATAACTTTGAAGAGACAGCAATATGTAAGCACTTTATCTTGCTGTCAAAAGGCTGAAAACTGGAGAGCTTTTAGACTTGTACTTCAATCCTTCTCCCTGCATCCAACAAGAAATACTATACAAACCCTTAATAGGATCTAGAATTACAGCAAAAAAAGAGAAAGTTTTAATAGAAGATAACAAAATTGTAGCAATGCTTTCATGAAAAGGGAAAGACAATCTTAGATCTAAATGAAATTAAGATATTTATAAAGCTGGTATTCACTCACAGGCATTTACATAAGGTCTTAACAGAAAGAAATGGGGAATCTCAATTCTACCAAGTCAACATGAAGTAGCAGCATCCTTTAAAAAAGTAGTAATTATTACTACTAAAAAAAAAAATTCAAAGAACCTAAATCTAAGCAGAGACAGAGAATTAAAACATTGCAACATTCCCTTGTTATCAATTGCACTGATTTTAAAGATCAGGTCAGGTAAGACTGACTAAATAACCTCACAGTTGTCCAAAAAAACTACCTATCATAAATAAGTAAGAGCTATAGGAAAACGAAGGAGAATTTACTTTGGTCGATTGTTTCTAAATATATACTTTCAGTAATCAAATTTTACTTCATTTATCATTTTAGTATAATATGGCTAGTGTTTTTCTTCCATAATGGATTTAAGATGATTGAGGGAAAAGTAGCAACTTTATCTTATTAAAAAATAAATCACTATTTGGTGGTTATGTTTGATTCCAGAAATATAAAATATTATATAAATAAAACAACATTTATTGGGCATCTTATAAAGAAACAAGGTAGAATATATGTAGAATATATGCTTTGATTAAATTACTAATTTAACTATTAAAGTCAATATGTTATAAGCTAAGCCTTACCTTCTTTGAAAATTCCACTGCTTTTTGTTCACTTTCTTCAACTTTTGCTTTGTTCACACAAGAATCTATTTAGATTGAACAAAAGTGATTAGAAATTATGACATGGTATCTCTAGGCAAAAGATGCCTGTCAGCCTATAATTCTACTATGCAGACTATCATTTTTATGTCAGCTGCTGTTAAAGGGAAACTGACCTATACTACACATAAAACACAATCTATCACATTTTCTTTTTTTATCGTACTAACTGAATTCAATGATACTATTGTTCAGACACAAAAGCAGGCATACAGAAATCTATGTGACTAAATTATCATCATTTTAAAGGAATTCTCTTATTTTTCAACTCTTATAATTACAGAATTCTTCCAAAAAATGTGTGTAGTTTGTTATTAGTGGAGAGGTAACAATAACTCCATGTTTTAAATTAAGCCTCAAAATCAGCTTTAAAAAAAAGTAGACGGGGAAGATACGTTCATTAATTCAGGCTACCTAGTGAAAGATTTTACTTAAACTGCTGGTCTGGAGTAAAATGTATCACATATATAAGGAAACAAACTTCAAATTTCTCAAATCTCCATAGAAAAGTTATAGATACCAGATACAGTGTGGGAAGAGGGTGGGAGAAGGAGGTGAGTGTTAAGACATTTAGGAAAAAAATAGAGAGGCAAGACGTTTATGGGACAAAGAAATGGGCTATTATCTGTTGATGATAATGTGTATAGTATTCCCAACTGGATGGTGAGAAATGTATGTTTTCATGTCGGAACATGCACTTTACGAGCTAAGTGACATATGTGATTGAATGTATAAAAGAAATTAAAATTTTTAAAAATTCTCAGCTCTCACCAAACATTTCAAAATACAAAGAACTGAGGAACCTCTTTTGAGCAATATTGTATCTCTCATAATTATATATAAAGTCTATTTTGCACATTGTCATTCTACACCTACTTATTTACCCCTAAAAAATGAAAATGTTTGCACTCATATCGTAATGAATGTCCAGAGCAACTTCACTAATAATAGTCAAAACCTGAAGGACCCAAAGGAACATAAACAAGTGTATCTCTAAATAAATTGTGGTATACTCATATACTGGAACACTACTCAGCAATAGGAGATGTGTAAAAGAACGATTGATAGATGCAACAGAACAACATGGATGAATCTCAGCATAATTGTCCTGAATGAAAGAAAGACAAAAAGAGAGTACATGATATATGTTTGTATATGTATAAAATTTTAGAAAATGAAACTAATAAGAAAAAAATATGTAATAAAATGAAACCAGTGAAAGAGACATAAGTGGTTGCCTTAAGATGGGGAGAGATGGGAGGCATGAGAAGGAGGGACTAAAAGGAAAATGCAGAAACTTTAGGGGGAAGCAGAGATACGTATTATCCTGACTTTAAAAATAGTTTTCAGTGTATTTATGAATATCAAAATTTATCAGGACCAGCAGCTGGCGTAATGGCTGTGGTGCTGGACTCCCATGTAGTCGACCGTGGTTCGAGTCCTGGACTTGATGTCCTAAACACACACTGGGAATGTGTGCGTGCATGCCCAAGATCCTGAGAGGAGAATGAGGAAGGGATTGCAGCGTGGCCATCCCCCCTGGAGGGGTGATTTCTCACTTTCTCTCTCTCTCTCTCTCTC
>NW_006204341.1:2246585-2259249 GCF_000334495.1 Tupaia belangeri chinensis
ACAGTAGCAACTTTATCTTATTAAAAAATAAATCACTATTTGGTGGTTATGTTTGATTCCAGAAATATAAAATATTATATAAATAAAACAACATTTATAGGGCATCATATAAAGAAACAAGGTAGAATATATGCTTTGATTAAATTACTAATTTAACTATTAAAGTCAATATGTTATAAGCTAAGCCTTACCTTCTTTGAAAATTCCACTGCTTTTTGTTCACTTTCTTCAACTTTTGCTTTGTTCACACAAGAATCTATTTAGATTGAACAAAAGTGATTAGAAATTATGACATGGTATCTCTAGGCAAAAGATGCCTGTCAGCCTATAATTCTACTATGCAGACTATCATTTTTATGTCAGCTGCTGTTAAAGGGAAACTGACCTATACTACACATAAAACACAATCTATCACATTTTCTTTTTTTATCGTACTAACTGAATTCAATGATACTATTGTTCAGACACAAAAGCAGGCATACAGAAATCTATGTGACTAAATTATCATCATTTTAAAGGAATTCTCTTATTTTTCAACTCTTATAATTACAGAATTCTTCCAAAAAATGTGTGTAGTTTGTTATTAGTGGAGAGGTAACAATAACTCCATGTTTTAAATTAAGCCTCAAAATCAGCTTTAAAAAAAAGTAGACGGGGAAGATACGTTCATTAATTCAGGCTACCTAGTGAAAGATTTTACTTAAACTGCTGGTCTGGAGTAAAATGTATCACATATATAAGGAAACAAACTTCAAATTTCTCAAATCTCCATAGAAAAGTTATAGATACCAGATACAGTGTGGGAAGAGGGTGGGAGAAGGAGGTGAGTGTTAAGACATTTAGGAAAAAAATAGAGAGGCAAGACGTTTATGGGACAAAGAAATGGGCTATTATCTGTTGATGATAATGTGTATAGTATTCCCAACTGGATGGTGAGAAATGTATGTTTTCATGTCGGAACATGCACTTTACGAGCTAAGTGACATATGTGATTGAATGTATAAAAGAAATTAAAATTTTTAAAAATTCTCAGCTCTCACCAAACATTTCAAAATACAAAGAACTGAGGAACCTCTTTTGAGCAATATTGTATCTCTCATAATTATATATAAAGTCTATTTTGCACATTGTCATTCTACACCTACTTATTTACCCCTAAAAAATGAAAATGTTTGCACTCATATCGTAATGAATGTCCAGAGCAACTTCACTAATAATAGTCAAAACCTGAAGGACCCAAAGGAACATAAACAAGTGTATCTCTAAATAAATTGTGGTATACTCATATACTGGAACACTACTCAGCAATAGGAGATGTGTAAAAGAACGATTGATAGATGCAACAGAACAACATGGATGAATCTCAGCATAATTGTCCTGAATGAAAGAAAGACAAAAAGAGAGTACATGATATATGTTTGTATATGTATAAAATTTTAGAAAATGAAACTAATAAGAAAAAAATATGTAATAAAATGAAACCAGTGAAAGAGACATAAGTGGTTGCCTTAAGATGGGGAGAGATGGGAGGCATGAGAAGAAGGGACTAAAAGGAAAATGCAGAAACTTTAGGGGGAAGCAGAGATACGTATTATCCTGACTTTAAAAATAGTTTTCAGTGTATTTATGAATATCAAAATTTATCAGGACCAGCAGCTGGCGTAATGGCTGTGGTGCTGGACTCCCATGTAGTCGACCGTGGTTCGAGTCCTGGACTTGATGTCCTAAACACACACTGGGAATGTGTGCGTGCATGCCCAAGATCCTGAGAGGAGAATGAGGAAGGGATTGCAGCGTGGCCATCCCCCCTGGAGGGGTGATTTCTCACTTTCTCTCTCTCTCTCTCTCTCACTTTCTGGTGAGTGCACATGCCCTATAGCAAAAACCTCTCCAAAAAAATAAATATTAAAAATTATTAAAATATATACTTTAAATATAGTTTTTCTATGTCAATTTACCTCAATACAACTTTTTTTTTTTTTAATGTATGACTGGAACAAAGCAAATGATGTAGAAAGTGGTAAGTGATGAGGTTGAAGAGTGGCCATATTTATGTGGCGCTAGCCAAAGTTGGTAATATTTTTTATTTTTATTTAAATTTCAGTGAGAAGGCATTAAAAAGTTTTAGGGAGGGATCTGATTTTTGAAATAGCTTAGATTTATTAAATTGTGAAATTAGAAAATTAGAAAAATTCTTACCTCCTTAAGTACAAGTGATTTTAAAATCAATTTATTAGATTTCCAAGGAACTCTTTTTTCTTATTATTATTATTTATTTTATTTTTTTGAGAGATTTTTGCTATAGGGCACGTGCACTAACCAGAAAAACAGAGAGAGACACAGAGACAGAAAGCAAGAAATCACCCCCCAAAGGGGATGGCCACCCCACAATCCCTCCTCCTCCATTCTCCTCTCGGGATCTTGGACACGCACGCACATGCGCCTGGTGTGAGTTTAAGCCACTGGGTCCAGGACTCAAAATGCACTCAGCTCCATGGGAGTTCAGCGACATAACCATTACGCTAACTGCTGGTCCCTCAAGGAATTCTTGAAATATCTGATAGTTTTTGTCTGTATTCAAGCATGTATATGTATGTGTCTTCTTTTTCTAAAATTTTACCAGAGGGCATGTATGTTTCCCAGAGACAGACAGAGGTAAAAAATTAGGAAAGTGAGAAAGCACCCCCCATGAGCCACGGTCCCACTTCAAATCCTACTCTTGTATCTCTTAATCCTTTTGGGATTTGGGGAAAGCACACAAACACACACACATGCACACATACATGCGCACGCATGCACACACACACACACACACACACACACACCCTAACATATCTCTCTAACCAGGTCTGAGACTTAACCCACACTATCAGCCATATGGAATCCAGCCACCTTAACTCCACTGCATGGCTGGATCTATCTATGTATGAATGTCCTAATTCAAGTTCCATAGCATTTATTAGCCTCTAGAAAAGGACTTTATCATAAAATATTAAGGACTACTAATATAATTGACTTAATCAACTTTAGAGTTGTGAAAACTGAAACCTAGAGAAATTGAATGATTTGCTCACAATCACAGACATGATGTGTAGAAAAGGTCATAGTGCGTTTACGTCACTGACTATGCACTCTCACATGATCCCTCCATCTCTCCTCACTCAATACTCTTGATCAATAGTACACAGTCATAAGTGCCTGGAACACAATACACAAAGCAATGTCTGTTAAATTCTGAATGAGCTAGCCAAAATCAACAGTAGAGTAGGTATGTCAACGATGACCTATAAATGTAAGCCAAGACACATATTTAGAAATAGGCTGTATGACTCCCTCAACATAATATGAAAAAAATTACTAAGTTTATGAAGTTCAGTGAAAAATATATAGTGAAACCAGCATTCACATTCATTGCTGGGGCAAGGTAAATACGCACGAGCTTTCTGAAAAGTATTTGACCTTTGCAAAGTCAAAAGTATTTGAACTTTGCAAGTTCTTAACCTCACTTATAAGAATCAATCCTGGGGCCAGCAGGTGGTATAGTGGTTAAGGTGCTGAACTCCCATGTGGCCAACCGCAGTTAGGAGTCCAGGTCCCAGCAGCTTGAAACACACCAGGCATGTGTGCATGCATACCCAAACTCCTGAGAGAAGAATGGAGGAAAAGGGATTGTGGCGTGGCCATTCCCCAGGGGGTGATTTCTAACTTTCTGCCTCTCTATCTAAAGGCCATTTATACAAAGAATGTTCATAGCACATTAATGTATAAATATGAAAACATGAAGACACTCTAGATGTAAAATAAGAAAGGACTAGTTAAGGTGATTATGACAGTCTATAAAATTAAAAATTACATAGACATGGTGTCATGTTTTGAAGGATAAAGTGGAAAAATTCTCATAATATTCTATGAAAAATTAGAAGACAGATACATAGATAGATAAAGAGAAATACATGGAAATATACTGAGTTGAAAAGTGAATAATGGTGATGTGACTAGTGGTTTGTCTCATGTATGTCTCTAGATTATCTTCAATAAGTGTACAATATTCTTAAAAATGGAAAATAATACATGATAAATAATAATAAGGCATTCATCTTTAAATATTACTGAGCTTCTGCCCTATTATGGAGTGAAAAATAACAGTCATGCAACAGCTATTGTTTAGTTCTTCAAAGATAAGACAAATGAGTCATGCTTGAACTGTAGCAAGAGTGATATAAACTAGGTATAAATAAAATTTTGCCACTATAAGGCCACATAGCATAACATGTCACCAGGGAGGTTCCATATCAGCCTTCAGAGATGGTTCTGGAAAGTACTGCTAACTACCAGTCTAGAGTGATATAAGATCATGTCCTCAGAAGTCCATGAAGAACAATATGATGACCTTGAATTCTTTCCAAGACCCAAAGTCTATGGAAACACAAATTGACCTATGTGATACCCTTATAAGGTTTCAAATTACTAAAATAAGCCTGCCCTATTATACACATGATTTTTATAAAACTACTAAAGTACCAATATATATGAAATTAAAGGATTTTAGATGCATATATCTGAAAAGTAAAGCATTCATCTATAATAATATAATGACTCTTCATGGGGCACTAAGTTTAAGCTGAGTTCAGAAGTGTTGAAATTTATTAAATAGGTTAATATTTCTAATCACACAGGTAGAACTCTCACGATCGTCATAATTAACAATTATGGCAATTAAGTAGCACAGACAGAAGAACAGTGAGAGGGAGACCTACATTTATTATTTTGTTTTAAATTTTTTATTTCATTTTCTTTTATACATTCAATCACATTATTTAGCTTACAAAGTGAATATTTCAACATGTGAACATTTCTCCCTAGTCCAGCTAATAAAACTATAAAATATCTTCAACAGATAGTACCACATTTCTTTGTCCCATTAATGCTTTGCCTCCCTATTTTTCTTCTAAATGTCCTTCCTCGGAACCTCCTCTTTCACATACACTATATCTGGTATTTACATGCATTTACTGTGTTTCTATATTCTTTAGTCAATCAGTTTCAAAAGTGCCTGCTTTACATGTACACTATGGAATACTACTCGGCCATTAAAAAAAAATGAGATCCTGATGTTTGATACAAAGTGGATGATATGGAAGATTCAATGTTCAGCAAAGCAAGCCAGACTATGAAAGATAGATATTTTATGTTCCAGCATAAAATATACTGACTGTCTGCACTCTATAGCAAAAATTGAAAGACTGGAAGTTATAATATCAGGGAGGGCAATTGTAGATACTAGTGACAGTATAGGAAGGGACAGATAACAGATAGTGGAACGGAGGGGATCAGGGAAAAAACAGAACCTTTAATAGTCACAAAAATGAAACATTATGATGATAATGTATACAGTAATGTCTTTGACTTGACTAATATATACTGTATTCATGCTGAGAAAAACCATGTTGTACACTGTCAAGTGATTAAATGGAAAACGCTTTAATTTCCTATTTATAGAATGTGTAAAATATAACCAAAGGACAGTAAAGATTATATTACCTATCAGATGAGTAAAATCAATGTCTAATCTCTGCCTATACTTGAAGTCTGGGTCCATACCACTGCAGTGCAGCACTATCTGAGAAACACATTCTTCAATTATTTTATAATATTGTGGCCTGAAAAAGAGAAAAAAGTATTGGTGAATATTTTTTCTAGCTATATGAATCAATTTTCTTAAGAAGGGATTCAGCACATTAAAAGAACTAAGTCTTTTTCTAGTACTGTTAGAAAAAAATTCCTTCTAGCCATTACACTTTTTGGAGAAATACGCTGAAGTTTAAAAATGATTTGGATGTTATAGTGCCAAACCCATTGTGGTATAATCAACTGTGAATGTTTAGTGAGTTAATATTCTATTTTACAGGGATTCCTGCTAATTTCAAAACATATTTATCACCTTTATTTACTCAAGCTATTGTTTCTAAAGTTAAAGACAACAAAAGACCTGCTAGTCTTACATCCATGGACACAGACGTGGTTCTAGGCACCACAGTTCTCAATTTCACTAAGAGGTGAGTTTCCTGGCATTAGGTGGAAAACAACATTGTGAATTTACTACAACACTTTTACTCAAGATGGCTATAACAGCTTACAAAACTGGACTGAGCTACTTATCTTACAGACTATTCCAAAGATCTATTTATGCAACATATTTTAAAAGATCCATCTTATAAAATATACACACTTAATATGCATGGGTATAGCCTCAATTTGTTTCAAGTGTCAAAGGTTTTAAAACATACCCTAATTCTGTAATCTATCAAGGTAATTCTGGCCTTAAAAATGGCCACTTGTATACTGCAAAATTTTAAAAAGGCACTTTTTGAACTAAAATTTGGGAAGATTTAGTATTTGCCAGGGAGTAATAAATTCAATAGAGAAAAGTCAGTAAGAAGTACTATTGCAGACAAATTATGACATAAACATCACTAAATATAGTGTGCTGATAACTAGCCAACCTACTAAAAGTGTGAAGATGAAGCCAAACAGAATCTAATTGCTCTTCTATGTCCTTAGTCATGAGGTAGGTACCAAGAATAAGAATACACAGTAATGTATATTACAATCTGGGGCTTTGGAAAGTCATGATCAGTGGGACCAGCAGTTGGTGTAATGGCTATGTTGCTGGGCTCCCATGTAGTCGATCGTGGTTCAAGTTCCAGACCCAGTGGCTTAAATTCACCCCGGGCACATGTGTGTGCATGCCCAAGATCCCAAGAGGAAAATGAAGGAGAAGGGATTGTGGCGTGGCCATATCCCTTGGGGAGTGATTTCTCACTTTCTGTCTCTATCTTTCTGGCAAGTGCACACACCCTATAGCAAAAACCTCTCCAAAAAATAAAAGAAAAGAAAAGTCATGTTTGGGTTGAAAATAACATTCAAATATAAACTCAGTCTAGCCAAGGACTGAGTAAATAAAGAAAGCACAACTGTTCTCTTTGAGGCAAGGTTAATTATCTGAACGTAAAATAAAAATTCCTGTCACACATTTACTTTCCATGTATGTTCTTAGGATGAAAGCATGCCATATGAGGGTACCTTCTCATTTATTCATAGTTACTGAGGAATAAATGCTTTCGTATAAATGATGTTCCCAGGTAACTGAGTACCCCATGGGCACAGCACCCCTTATACCATCAGAACTTAATTTAGAAAACAAGAATCACGTTTAATGCATTACCATCTTTCCTGCCTAAAAAACAGCATATACTATTTTTAACATTTTCTACATCTCTGTGACATCATGATGCTCATAAAATTATTTTACTAGCCTGAACTAGAATAGCTCTCTATGTTGCTTTAGAGCTGTCATTTTTGTTGCGACTGTACTAGACCTCACAGAAGCCTTCTTGTTCCTTCTAATCAATCAGGTTTTGAGAAATCAAAAAACCTCAGTTCTCAGAATATCCTGCAAATTAGAGTATGAAGACCAACTAAGAGCCTCTCAAACAGTTAAATATAAGATCATGGTCACCAGTCTACAGATAATTTCAGTCACTCAAAAATCTTTTTATAACTTTTTGGTTTTCTAATATATCTCTGGTTACTAGAGTCTAAAACTTTTAGCTTTATCGGTTATTACCATATTCATGTATTTTTGAATAATTACATTACTGGAATTACATTAAATTGAAATATTAGTAGTATTATTTTCTTAGGTGGTAAGAGCACATTTATTATTAGATAAATAGTATTAAAAAAAGAAATAACAGTAAAACTTTACTTATGAAAATGTACAAGATAAAAACTTTAAGTTGCCCTAGAATCTTCAGTGCTTCCTCAGTGCTACCATCATCCAGCGAAGAAAATTCATCAAAGTCAGTAAAAACTGTTGGATTCATTGCTACTGCGAGTCCCATTGCTGAGGGTACTCCATTTTTATAAGTAGAGTTCTTTTTCTTCTGATTAAATTATAAATAAATGAACACATTTTTAAGATGTGTCATAAAGAAGCCAAATTCTCATATTCTAAGTTTGTATATATACATACATTGCCTACACCCCACTGCCTTGTTAATTTTCCTTTAACATCCAACTCAGTACTCAAAATGGGCACTTACCTGATATAATAATCATTTCTGATGAGCAAAAAATGTTGTAGGATGGATAATAAGTAATTTTCAGCAGCAGTGTCCTTTAACATATTATACAGAAGGTGGTACACTTCATTCATATCAGTAGAAATTAAGTAAAGGAAAAAATATCAAGGATTCTTGATGAAAGTTTCAATCATAACAAAAGCAGGAAAAACTTTTAAAACATAAACTTACCATTTTGCTTCTATTACTGTTTCTAAACTTTCAGTTCTGTAATCCAGTATTTAAACATTTACATAAAGTAATATGATTCTGTGGAATCATTTTAATCTTTTAACAAGAGAAACAAACCTAAAGAACATTGCAATTTGTGTGTCAAAATCTTAATTGGGCAATCATGCATTATATTTTAAAGTCCAGACTTTAGCTGGTACCATTAGAATAGGAAATGTCATCAATGAAAATTGTTTTTTCTTGATCTCCTCATGACTGTGACAAAGGACCTATATTATTCGTGCAAGCTACTTGTACTCCATTTACATTTCCACATAGAGAAGAAGGCAAATGAGCGTGCCTTGAAATGCTAAAAGATCAGAAAACTAGTTTTATCTTATCAAGATAAAATACCAACTATATCTGAAATTATTACTTGCATTCATTTGAATTTCATGCTTTGATAAAAGATGGGGAGTAAAGGCAACGGAGGTTGAAACACATTTTACTTAGGATATAAAAATAGTGGCAGAAGTTTTGTTGCTTTTAGTAAAATATAAAACGAAGTTCAAAAATGAATTCACTTTTATAATAAAAGGATCTAGAAAATCAATATAAAATAAAGGTAAAAGGTGAGATGTAATCCAACATCCTAAAAATAACCTAGAAAGCCAACATTTTCTCTGAAGTAGCATTAAGGATATGATGGATTACTTCTTAGACCCCACATAAGACTACTGCATTAAAATCTCATAAGGTCCCCTAAATGACTAAAGAATGGACCCAAAGATAGCTCTATGGGGAAGTTTGGTTTTAAGAAAAGACTGAATAAAACAAGATATTTATTAATTGATATAAAAAGAATTTAATATTTGAGAAGCCATTGCAGACTGGCATCACTAATAATGTATAAGAAATCACTAGATATTATTCCTTACAATAAAAACATTTGTTATTCAATGCACACACATTTATCCAATACTTAAGTGTAAGGCTTCGATAGGAGCATTGGAGGAAAAAGATGAAACATAACATTTCTGCCCTCAATCTCACAGGGGCAGAGAAGTGTACATAAATAAGATAGAACAAAGAAAGTACTGTGGGAGTTTCAAGGAGGGGAATATTACTTCCAGGTTTTGCAGGTGAGGCAGGGGAGGGAAGAACATATCACCTAGAAACAGTCCAGCAGAGAGGTCACTTTGGTTCTGAAGTGTTTCCCAACTTCCCCAGAGTCCGTGAGTAAAAAATTTAATGGGTAAGAAACAAATGGTCAATAATACTATGACAACCATCTCTTAAATTTAAGATCATTTCACAAAAAATCATTGCCATTGGAACATTGTATGCTAGCTCAGATACTAAGATGCTTCTACCACATGATTTTCACATACTACTGTATCTAAACATTTTTGTTATTAAAGAAAACCAATATATGTATAAGACATTTATTAAAATTGAATTATATCTGGAACACCAAAATATATATAAGACATTTATTAAAATTGAATTATATCTCTAAGTCATTGGAGTACCATTTAATTAATCTGAAAAAACAGTATTACATGTACTTAATATGAAGTCAGGGAACTATTCCCCCCAAATCAAACATGAAAAATATACTGCCTTAGGCATTTGTCTATTCAAGACCATTGAGCAGGGTATACCTATAATATAGTGAGCCACTGTGCTGATTTCAATATAGTCTGTGCAAATGATCAGTACAAACAATTCTTCAACATGAATCTCAAGGACAGCATCATAGTATGGTTCTATTGTAAATAAATGGCTATAAATGGGCTGGCAGATAAGAACTCTAACAAGAATCCACAGACTTGCCCATGAATCCCCTTTTCACAATACATGCAAGATTATTTTTGTGATTTGTTAAAGGATATTCCATTTCTGCTCGAATGTCATTCAGACGATGTGATAATTCAGTTAGGTCATCCTCTTTGTTCTCATCAAACATTCTCAACTGAATATCAAGCTCATCATTCTCCTTTTCTTTTAGATCCTAATATATAAACATAAATCTTAACAGGCAAATAACCGTTTGACAATAGCATACTTTAATGATAAAGGACACAACACAATTATTCATTTATACACAGAAGGAATTGCAAATATTGACCCAGGTATTTGGTTTCCTGAAAGAAAACAAATATAGCCAAGTTTTTCTATTCCAAATAAAAAGACTTCATTGCATTCATTGCATTTTCTTTCCATGCCCCTGCATTTGACTATTCACATAAAAAAATTAACGATCACTTCTACAACAGAAAAAACCTAATTGCTAACAACTCAAATTAAATGCTGTCGTTTTGACTAAACACACTAATCAAAGATTGCAGAAGAACTCATGCAGTTAGAACATTCACATATGCCTCTGGCAAAAATGCAAATATAGATCAATTGTATTAATGAAGAACAAATGCAAGGATATATTCAAGCACAACAGTCCCAAGTATGGCATAAAACATTGTATAAACAAATTTACTTTAAATGATATTTTGTGATTTTAAAGAACAAAGCATTAAGACTTTTTTTTTAATCAAGCTGGACGTCTAGTTTCCTCCCCCCCTTTTCATTTAGGCGAATCACAAAATACCAACTTGGGCATCAAAGACTTGTTTTGTAATACATTATAAGCACATGCATTTCAAATGTCTAATAATTTTCAAAATAATAGTATAAAATAAAACTTTGGAAGCATGCCACACTAGAGATTGTTGGGCTTAATATATATCACCTGGAATATCTTTTAATATGTGTCCATTAAGTTGCAGCATTCAAAACCCAAATCGATAATCACAACTGTGGATGCTCAAGGGTGATACGAAAGTGATACTAGGATGTTCAGAGATGAGCTTGAACTCTAAAAGGAAATGCAAGCATGGTGTACTTCAAATTAGGTAGGTAAAACAAAATGTGATGTATTCCTTGTTTCTATTTTTAGTCAACAGAACAATTACAGATGGAAATGTAATGGCTATTACTGAAGCCAAACACTAATTGAAGCAATTTCTAGAGGTTCCTTTACTAACATACACACCCGAAATAGTTCAGAATTTACCTATGACGCATATGACAATACTTACTAATATTTTGACATAATTTCATATAAAACATAAAACAAATAAATGTTATTACACTTAGTTACTTCTTTAGTAATAATTTCCTTTGCATCTAGTTTTTTTACTTTTAAGGGAGATGGAATTTATCAGAATATAAAATTATCTGATATTGATGGGTCATATTATCAATGGATCTCTGAGTTCTACATGGAAAAGCCAGACACATCTAATTGAAGAAACAATATTTCACACATTTGAGAATATGGACTTTTTCCTTATTCTTATTTCACAATATATTTTCTCTTAGAAATTCATTATAAAACTTGAAAATATTCAAGTATGTTTAAAAACAAAATTTCAGTTAAATGCTGTCATTTCATTAGGTAGCAGAAGTTTGCAAAACATGAAAGTCAATCTCCATGATTAAAATATTTTGAGGGAAGATAACTGGTTAAATGAATTATTCTTAGTTAGCTCCAGACATTGTTTATACAATATATACAGTATGTGAACATATACAGCATAATATAAAAATATAGACATAGATGGGAACCAGCAGTTAGCATAATGGCTATGTTGCTGGACTCCCACATAGTCGACCACGGTTCGCGTCCCGGACCCAGTGGCTTAGAACTCACGCCGGGCACATGTGTGTGCGTGCCCAAGATCCCTAGAGGAGAATGGAGGAGAAGGGATTGAGGTGTGACCATCTCCCCTGGGGGGTGATTTCTTGCTTTCTGTCTCTATGTCTCTCTCTGTCTGGCGAGCGCACGCGCCCTATAGTGAAAACCTCTCCAAAAGAAAAAATATATATATAGACATAGATAAGATAATATTCCTTATTAATGTTCTAGGCCTATTAAAATAAATACTGATATATGAAGGGACTTCAAAATGTTCATGGAGGGACTGGCAGATGGCATAATGTGTATGTTGCTAGACTCTTATGTAGTCGACCATGGTTCAAGTCCTGGATCCAGCGGCTTAAAACTCAGGCTGGATGCATGCCCATGTGTGCCCAAGATCCCAAGACAGGAATGGAGGAGAAGGGATTGTGGCATGGCCATCCCCCCGGGGGTTGAATTCTCAGTTTCTGTCTCTCTGGAGAGAACACGCATACTAGAGCAAAAATCTCTCTTAAAAAATTTCATGGAAAAATGGAATTAAAATACAAGTCAATTTTGATATGGAAAAAAACTGAAATCCATGCATAGTTTTTTCATTTACATTAAAAAATGTATTGGGACCAGCAGTTAGCGTAATGGCTATGTCGCTGGACTCCCACGTAGTCGACCA
>NW_006204341.1:2259457-2261133 GCF_000334495.1 Tupaia belangeri chinensis
CTCAAAAAAAAAAATTGTTTACTATTATTATTTTCCAGTTTGATCAGAGAAAGAGAGAGGGAAAGTGAGAAAGCAAGCCACCAGGTATGGGACTCGAACTGCAGTTGGCCACATGGGAGTCCAGTGCTCTTAACCACCACACCATCTGCCAGCCCCAGAGAGAGATTTTTGCTATAGGGCACATGTGCCCGATATATAGAGACAGCCAGAAAGCCAGTCCCTCAGGGGAGATGGCTATGCCACACCCCTTCTCCTCCATTCTCCTCTTGGGATCTTGGGCACACACACACAGGAGTCTCGAGTGAGCTTTAAGCCCTGGGTTGGGGACTCCAACCACAGTTGACTACATGGGAGTCTAACAATGTAAATGTTCCGCCATCTGCTGGTCCGGAAAAGTTCTCTCTCTGAAATGAAAGATACTACCTTCAAAAAGGTGAATAAAGGCTGACTAGTTCAAGTCAGGAACCCAGACCTGAGGTTTCCAAGGCCCTTTTATTGGGGAAGATCCCCTTTGTAGCATAAGACTTCACAAATGTATTGACAACCAGATTGGTTCTTAAAAAGTAGGGGGAGAGGGAAAAACAAAACAGATATGCCTTTCTTATATATATTGGACATAAACTAGAAGAACTTAGAAAACAGTCACCTTCTTACAGAACAAATGCAGACTGCACTGGGAATGCACCTCCAGGTTTGGCTGTTTTGTCTCAGTTTCCAATAATAAATAAATAAACGTTCGTAAGTTCTGGGCCCACCGTGGTGTGGCGCGACTCTGAGCCATCACGGGGCTTTCTTCCCGGGGCTGTTCCTGGGCACGGCGTGGGGGCTGACAGGGGTTCCCGGCTTCACTGGCCCCACAAGGTGTGTGCTGTCCTTTCGGGGTGGCATTCGCTCATTAATTCGGTCCAGACCTCGGGCTTCTTCAAAACTCCGGATCTTGTGCTGATGTGAAAACCCTCGGATGGCTACAGAAAAACAGGAGAGGGGGTGGGGAGTGCTCGGTTAGCAAAGCCGCTTGCCTAACCCGGCCCTTAGCACACGGCCAGCTCCTGAGAAATGCGGCAGCGAGCAGGCACGTTCTGGCGAGGGCAACAGCAGCACTGGACCGAGCCTGCCTTTCTGAAGTTACCGCTTCCTTCAGGCCCGAGGGTAACTCAAGCGGGGAAAGGAGTTTCCGTAAAAGCTCGAGGAGAAACCCGGCGGGAAGCTGGCACGTTCTTAACGCCCATCCACCGAGGACCTGTACACTGGGGAAAGGATTCTCAGGGACCGAAGCGTGCAGAATGCCAGGAAGAAAAGGCGACACTGAATGGCAGGGCAGGCGACAGACGGAGCAGCTGCAGTGAGCAGAGAGCAGTGACCGCGGAGACTACAAAAAGTTACGCAAGAACGAATCTTTCGGTTCAGGACAGATTTTTATGTTGCACAACCAGGAATTGATCTTTACTTCATCAAAATGGTTTCCAGAGCGCGTCCTCTGTTCACCAAGGAGAGGTTAAATTCCACTCAAACACCGTACCTAATGCAGTAATGGGACGTAGGACGCGGTGGTCTCCACCCCAGTCATAGCTGGTGTTACTCAGAATATGCTTCCACAGAAACCAAGGTAGTTTAGCTCGACTGCCTTGGGGCAACCTCCAAAAACGAGCCAGGCTACAGGCCAGACCGCCGCGCCC
>NW_006204341.1:2277923-2288865 GCF_000334495.1 Tupaia belangeri chinensis
CCAAGATCCTGAGAGGAGAATGAAGGAGAAGGGATTGCGGAATGACCATCCCCCCTGGGGGATGGTTTCTCGCTTTCTGTCTCTCTGTCTCTGTCTGTCTGGCGAGCGCACGCGCCCTATAGCGAAAAACCTCTCCAAAAAAAAAAAATTGTTTACTATTATTATTTTCCAGTTTGATCAGAGAAAGAGAGAGGGAAAGTGAGAAAGCAAGCCACCAGGTATGGGACTCGAACTGCAGTTGACCATGTGGGAGTCCAACACCCTTAACCACCACACCCACCTGCAGGCCCCAAATCACTGATTTTTTTTTTAACTGTCTCTATACTTTCTTTTTATTTTTAGTAATATGCACTTTCCATGAATTTTTTAAAGATCCTGAGTATATGTTTATGTACAGACATTAGTATATATATTTGTATTTATATTTATATTTATAAAACTTCCTTTTCATATTTATAAAACTTCCTTTCAGGCAAGCGTTTTGCATAGTGCAGTTAATATATACTATAAAAGAAAATGGAAATGCATTGCTAAAGTTTTATATTTCAAAATGTGGAATACCATAAAATTACTGAATTACATTGTTATTAATTATGCAAAATAATATAAATATGGTTCTGTTATTTCTTAAACAGATCTGCAATATTAATAGGAAATTATTTTTGTGGAATTCCTGAAACATGTAATTACGTTTCTACAATATAATATACTTAAAAGAAATCAAAGTCCATCACCAGTACATGATTGATCACCAGTCAGGCAATCAAAATTGAGTATTCAAAATAAAAAGAAAGTATTTGTCAGTCTTTTAATAAAGTATGCCTACTTCCTGTGAACATCATTTCTTACTATGTTGCTCTTTCACATATCTGATTTATCTAATATTTACTTAATTTACTTAACTAAATAAAAGGCAAGTGGAGAAAATTTAACAAGGTGAATTAAATAAAGTGCAAATATTATTTTTAAAATCACTGTATTTAACAACTAATTTATTCCAAATTGCTAAAGCAAATTTATCACAAGTGAATTTTTCATATAAATAAAATATAAACTCCCTGTAAAACCCAATACTGAACCACTGGGGATGGGGAGTAATTTTAGAGAAAAAATGTGTACAGGATATAATTAAAATAATTACTGTGGCTTGATGATTATAATAACTCTTATGAAAAAATTTTACTTTACTATAAAATTATGATGATTTCAAGGGTTGGTAAAATACTAACAAATGATTCCAGATAGGTATGTATAATTTTTTATTCATATATCAACTATAACCAATTAATATTAGCTCTAGTCACATCTAATTTGCTACTTTGAATATGCTATATTTTTTTTAAAAAGTAACTTCTCTTTTTAGAACTGTATATAAAATAAGAATAGAAAAGTACAAGGGTTTTAAAGACTCCTCTAGGGAACCAGCAGTTAGCGTAATGGCTATGTCGCTGGACTCCCAGGTAGTCGACTGTGGTTCGTGTCCCGGACCCGGTGACTTAAAATCACGTCAGGCGCGTGTGCCTGCATGCCCAAGATCCCGAGAGGAGAATGGAGGAGAAGGGACTATGGCGTAACCATCCCCCCTGGGGGGTGATTTCTTGCTTTCTATCTCTATGTCTATCTCTGTCTGGTGAGCGTATGCGCCCTATAGCGAAAACCTCTCCAAAAAAAAAAAAGACTCCTCTATATGTATATTATTAAGCTCCAGTACATATACAAAGGATATTTAATGTTACTATAAATTCTAGTGTTTTAAATTTATATGTCTAGTTAATTAGTGGATTAGTAGTTCATAACTAAGGTACATCCAGTGTACATTAAAATGTAACAATTCTGCGACCAGAATTGGTCTATTTACATGATCCACTCTAGCAGACTACCACGTAGTTTACCATAGTTCGAGTTCCAGACCTGGAGGCTTAGGACTCAGGCCAGACACATGTGCCTTCATACCCAAGATCCCAAGAGGAGAAGGTACTTAAGCATGCCCATCCCTTCTGGGGGGTAAGTTCTTGCTTTCTGTCTCTCTTCTTTCTCTGTCTCTCTGGTGAATATACACACCCTATCGCAAAAATCTTCCTCAAAAAAAAGAAAAAACAGTAACAATTATGTTTTGTTCTAAATTGTGATAATTAAACTATAACAACAACAGTAGTAAAATCTATGGTACTAAAGAAATAATCTCCCCTATTTTCAAGGTCTATCTGTCTGGATTCTGATTCTCAACATGTACATCAGAAATACTCAGGAGGATTTATTTTGTTCCTACCAAACATCTCTCCTTCTCCTCCAAGATTTTGACAATCTCTCATTAGGGGCACATGTCCAACTTCTTGGTTGAGAATCAGAGCCACATGTAGTCATAGGTAATTCTACTGTCTTAGATACAGTTCGTTTGTTTGAAGAATCTCTGTAGGTTCTAGTTCAAAACATTAGAAGCAGAGACATAATTCTGACTTTTTCTTTTGCTGAGGAATCAATGAAATCTGAGAAACAGGGCATACTGAAGATGTGTTATAAAGGAAAAGTCTAATTGGAGGCATATGTTAAGAATAAATATATTAAGAAATACATGGTGCCACAAGAAGCAAATGAAAAAGTAAAGCTTAGAAACAGTGATGAACAATATTAGCTATCAGTGTAGTCAAATAAATAACATACCATAAGACCACTTAGCCCAACAGAGATGAATACACCCCAACAGAAATACAAAAAGTAAAGGCAGAACAATCATATCAAACCTTTTCTGAAACAATAAGTAAACTAAATTAAAATGAGTCATAGTTTTCCTGACTAGCCATTCCATACATAAGACAGAAAATTACTACTGAATTATAAATATGTAATGGTAATAGCAACACCAAACACAGAGAACATAGCATATTTATGAGTGAGTAGAGAATGCTAAAGAGCCCCTGCTGCCAGCAAATGTCCAAAGATGTTAGTGTCTCAGAAACAGAGATCCAGTCCAGAAAGAACAAGCATGGAAACCAACAGGAAGGAAACTCACAAAAGCAAAATAGAATTAAGACTATGGGATTATCTCTAGCTATCTAAAGACTTCTCATGAGGAAAGACTGATGATGAAATTAAAAAGTTATGTTGAGAAAGTGTGGCACATATACTCCATGGAATATTATTCAGCCATAAAAAAAAAGGCCCTGGAATTTGATAGAAAGTGGATGAATATGGAAGATTTGTTGCTGAGTGAAGCAAGTCAGGCTATGAAAGACAGACATTGTATGTCTCCACTTAACATATACCGACTGTCCACACATCTGTTGATGAAGATGTGTATAGTATTCTCAACTGGGCTGGACTGAAATGTATATCATGCTGGGTAAAGTCTCTTTACAATCTAAATGTGTAGCGATTGAATGTATAAATAATAATAATAATGAATAAAAATAAAATTAAATATATATTACCACTATATAACAATATATTGATATCAATATAACAGATATATACATGTGTGTTACATGTATGCATATACTATATAATATAATATATATTATATGATGTGTGTGTGTGTGTGTGTGTGTATAGACTCTTCTAGGAAATTTTTAGCTTTTTTGTAATGTCCCTTCTTTTTGTTTTGTAGAAAGATATTTGCTATAGGGCACGTAGGCTCCATGGAGAGACAGAGAGACAGAAATTGAGAAATCACTTCCCAGAGGGGATGGGCATGCCACAATCCACTCTCCTTGAGGGATTTTGGGCACACAAACACACACAAACACACACACACACACACACACACACACACACACACACACACACACATATGCCTGGTATGAGTTTTAAGCCTCTGGATGGGTCCAGGACTCAAACCGTGATCGACTACATGAGAGTTCAACAACATAACCATTATACCATCTGCTGATCTCAGTCATTTTCATGTTTAAAATTATCTAGTATGATACAGATTTTTCAGTTTCATGCCTAAAAATCTAAATTGTCTAAAATGTCTAAATCAAAATTACATGTGCCACATTTTCTTTATCCATTATTGGTTGTTAGGCACTTAAGGTTGATTCCCTGTCCTAGCTATTGTGAGTAATATTGCAATAAACATGCATGTACAAATGTCTCTTTAAAAAACTTATGTCACACACACTATAATTGGTGAATGTGCTTAAGTTAACTACACATTGACCCTCTCTATATGGCTCACTTAATATGCTGTATTGATTCATTGCAACTAACTCCTTGGTTTTTAAAGTCAAGAATTAAAGAACCACTGAAGGTGGAATTGAAATAGAAATTTCAGGAACCAGGAAGACTCAGTCACACAACTTATTAAATGGATTTAAATAGAACCAATTATACAACTTGCTATGGTTTGTTTCAACTACTTTCCATTAGGGGTAGCTGACCACAAGTAACAAATCACGGCACACAATGGTATCATCTAATCACCTAGAGGTCTTATATAAGTGCTCATTGGTATTTGTGGTCGTTTCTCTTTTATTCTTTTCTTTCTTTCTCCCTTACTTTTTTTTTTTGTTTTTTTTTTTTTTTTTTTTTGGGGGGTTTTTGCTATAAGGGCCCGGGTCCCCGCTTGCTATAAGGGCACGTGTGCTCGCCAGAAAGACAGAGAGAGACAGAGAGACAGAAAGTGAGAAATCACCCCCCAGGGGGGATGGCCACACTGGAATCCCTTCTACTCCATTCTCCTCTTGGGATCTTGGGCATGCACGCACACATGCCCGGTGTGAGTTTAAGCAACTGGGTACAGGACTCGAACTGTGGTAGACTACATGGGAGTCCAGTGGCATAGCCATTACACTAGCTGTTGGTCCCTCTTTCTCCCATACTTTAACCTCTTGTCTCTTAGGTGTATTCTCAGTAGTTTAACTGAAGACACGAGTGAGATTCTACTTGTCTCCTTAACAATGCCATGGTCTTGAATAAAGTTACTCTTTAGTTAACATACTTAACAAAATACAGGCTATTGTAGTTTTATTTATAAAATAAGTGTACTTATTTATCTCAGATCTAGACTCTAAAGCTTTTGCAAAATATTTTTAACACTATCATAATTAGAACAGTCTTCACATTTAATTTAAAAAGTAAAATGGTTTCTCCTTAGAAAATTTCCTAAAGCACTGTTACAAGAATATCATTCTTAAGCAATGTGTCTAGAATATACTAATCAAATTTCTGTCCATAGTTATGTTGAATATAAATGAAATCAATCTAAGCTATCAAAGAGGAGAGCAAAAATTCTTAAATGAAAATTGAAATGATGAAATACCCAGTCTTTTATGTTCTCAATATTCAAAATTCAAAGAAAAGAAATTCTCTTTTGACTTAAAGAAGACAAAAAAATTTTATATAACTCTGGGCACATCATGAGTTGAATTTCAAATCATCACTTGTATATAGAGACTGGTATTTCTTCAGTATCTAAAAGCTTAAAAATGTCTAATACTTTGCATAAAAAAATTGCACAGCACATTTATTTATTCTGCTTCAAGAAGTACCTTTGTTGAAAGAGAAAAAAATGTTGAAGTTGGCAAGCATAATAAGTATGTACACTGAACTTACTGGTAACATTGTTTTCAGTCCCGAACGCAGGAATTCATTCCTTAAATGTATTCGAAAGTCAAGCTCATAAGGAGAGGTGACAAGGGCATTTATAAATTGCATGCAGGCCACCTGCAATTAGAAAGCAAATTTTGTTAAGAGAAAAAGAAAACACTTAAATAAAGAAAGCAACTACTTCATGCATTCATTAATGGCATACAAAAATATATCAAATGTAAATATTTCTTAATATAAGAAGTTTTACAATGATTATGATTTTATAGTAAAAATAATAAAATTAACAAAAAGGTCTCTGTTGTCCAAAATAATTCTACCAAAGATATGATGTTTGCTAAATAATATGAATGAATATTAAACTTCTTTTAAAGAAATCAAATGTCCAAAACTTTACATATATAGCCCTTTTAAAAGATCATGAAATGTATTTTTCATATCCAGCTGTCTTTAGAGTACACTTGGTCTCAATTCTGCATGGTTATAAAAACCATTCTCAAAAATCAATCAAATACGGTAATAAAGTATCTAATATTAAATAGGGAACAATGATAACGTGGAGACATTATTCCATTGATTTACATTCTCTCTATCCCCTTATTAGGATGGATTTACACAAAATGTATAGAGTATTAAAATACATAATTAAGACGAATTAACTTACTGGATAGGAAAAAAATTAATGCAGGTGAATTAAGATCAATGAGAAGGCACCGTAACACCAATACTAATGTGCACTTCATAGTAAAGAAGATATAAGGGCTTGTTTTCAAGTGAAGTGTTTCATTAATTATATTGATACTGGAAAATGAATTTTGCTTTTCTTACCTTCTAATTTTGAGATTTCCCTATTATAAAAACGAACTTACTTTCTGGTAATTGCAAGCTACAAGGGTACCAACAAAATGCTAATTGCCAGGTGTTCCATATATTATTCTTGAATAGCATTTTTGGGAAATGCTATGTGAATCTAAGGTAACCAGCTAATACTTTAATTGAAGAGTTGCAAATTTAAATAGATTATTTTTAAAGTATGCAATGAGTAGTAGGGTGCTCAAAGAGCTGACTGCAAGAAAATTCCTCGAAAATATCAAATTTAGTAAAGTTGCTAACCACATAGAAGGCGGTATAAATGAATCAACAGTAGTATGGGAAAAACATATCGCCAAAAGAAAAATATTTCAAATGTATCTTGACTTGGCTTCTCCAGACTTCTCCTTTTAATAGGGTTACTTTGTTCAATATAGGGAGAAAAGATTGTATCCTCTAAAGGAGATGACTGAGGTTGTTTCTCACATTATTGGACATCTAGATGATAATTGAAAAATGTAGTACAAGTACTACGAATGTTCAAAGCATAAGATAAAACACTTAAGACAACTAACTAAATATTTGCCATAGACTTGGCATTACCTTAGAAGCCTTACCTTATAAGTCATTATGAATCTTATTCTTTAATGAATTACTTAACATTCCTATTTACAATAAGAAACCACGTAAGTCTGTATATATTTCAATAGTCAGGGACAGACATTTGCATACAGTATAGGTCCATAGCTATATTATCATTGTATTTGCTTGAATGATTCTTGTAATGTTAAAAATATGGACATGACCGAACAAGCCAAAGTACATGTCCAATCCAAAATTAATAGAGAGAAAAGTTGCCATCTGCTAGGATTGTTTTTGCCAGAAGAAATCCTGGCTTAATGGCTTGTATTAATACCTTACAAGTAAAGAGAACATTTCTGTAAGAAACAAGTTAATGAGTCTTGCAAGTGTACCTTTATACAAATAAAAGTATTTAGATCAGGAGATAAAAATAGTAAAACTTAATAAAATTAATGAATGTATCAACATCAAAATAGCTTTATATTTAATAAGACAAATGTTGCAATGCTATTAAATATCTACTTTATATATAATGTGTGAATATAAAATTGACTACAGCATAAATTAATTAGGAGACACTTTGAAGTCAGTAGTTTGAACAGAAAAAGGGACAAATTTAAGAATGTATTATTTACTATTCATCAAATTCTCATAGATATTTAATTAATTACAAATAACATAACATGAAATGTCATATTACCATGTTATTTTCCAACATAATCTGCTAAAGCAATACTTTTTTATGGAAATATTTATATGGAAAACAAAAAAGTTATCTTAATTATTTCAATTCCTTTATGCTACTACACAATTACTGCCCTTTTCAGAGAACAGGCACAATATCAATCCAAAATTAAAATAATTGTCATGATTTACAAAGTTAAATTTAAAAGATAATTAGCTTTAAGGGTATAAAATATTATTACTTAGCTATAAACATAAAATACCCATTGTGTGTTTTCTGAATCCATAGCTAAATATAAAATCCAAAACTATAATCATCATTATTTTTATTATCATCAGTTACCAGACAAGTATTAGGTGTTTTATATAATTCACCATTTAACCTCATCAACCTAAAAACCATACAAGGCAAGTATAACTATTATCCTTATTTTCCAGATAATGAATCTGAGGTTCAAAGTAGATAAATAAGTTACACAGGGTCACACAGCAAAGAGGATACTCATGATTCTATACTATATCACTTTACTACAAATATTGAATAATTTCAAGCACATTCCAAATGTCTCATAAATACCACTAATATTTTCATGTAATGAAAGATATTAAGAATGAGCAAGACAATAAAATTTAATTGGTATATCATGTTCAATATACTAGAAATATCTGCGTTTTAAACAATAGGTAAATTAGAAAAAAATACAATTATTTTAACAATATGCTGTCTATTATATATAATGGTTATCATAATGCATAATGGAATGCAAAAATAAAGAAGTAAAAGTAGAAATTGGTGTTTGAATTGAGTTAAATTCTACTTCACATACATCCTGAGCAGTATAGACAACACTCACCATCTAAAATAATGGTCTCTCAACCCTATTGGTTTACTTCCTGCCATCCTACTCTCTATGCAGCATGCATATGCATAGAAAAACATGCACACATACACATGTACACACAAACACATGCATGTAAACATGCACAACAGCACTGTGCTATTCAATATTGGAGCCACTAATCACAGTTAAAATGTAATTTAATTACAATTAAATGAAATTTTAAATTCAGTTTCTCTGTTTCAGTAGCCAGAGTTCAAGTGCTCAACAGCCACATGTGGCTAGTAGCTACCATATTAGACAGCATGGACATAGAACACCACAGAAAGTTTGATCAAATAGCACTACACTGGAAACTCTAAAGAAAAACGCTTCTGGAATAACCTCTAAAAACTAAGCTCCAGAAAAGTATAAAACTCATTCCTGCATAATTCCTGGGTCAGTAAAGTTTCAGTTCATATGATCAACTTCCAAATATATCACTCTCTCTCTCTGTTTTATTTATTTTATTTATTTATTTTCCTTTTTAGGTTGCAGCCATAGGGCATGTACACTCACTGGAGAAAAACAAAGAGACAAGTGAGAGGGAACTTCAGAAATCAACCCCCAGAGGGGATAGCCATGTTGCAACCCCTTCTCCTCCATTTTCCTCCTGGAATTTTGGGTATACACACACACATATCTGGCATGATTTTCAAGCCACCAGATCCAGGACTTGAACTTCAGTCAGCTATGTGTAAATCCAGTGCTTTAACTACCATGTCACCTGCTGGCCCCAAGTATATCAATCTTTAGGAGCATGGCTAATTTCTACTGTACCCTTAAAATGCAAAATAAATCTGCTTTAAATAAATTCTACTGCAAAGCAAAAGAAAAATGAAGAATCATGTGATTTTAAAACTAGAAACACTCAGGTCCAATATGTTCATTTAAAAGTAATGAAATCAAAATACTAGAAAGATGAGTTGCCCAAGAACACACAGCTAATAAAACTGCAATAATAGGGCTAGAACTCAGGCCTTATGACCTTTAGTCTTGGATTTATTCTGCTGCAGTACAATGTATAAATCTGCCCTTACTAAATACCATTTCTCTTTATTCTGAAAAGAAAACAAATGCCCTTAAATTGAGTATCTCAAAGTCCACTATCTAGTTCCTCTATTGTTTAGTGTCCTTGTAATATATTTAAGTTTCAAAACGCTCTGTCAAGCCTATTTATTTTAAATACGATTTCCATGAAGATTAAAAATTTTAAACAGCAGACCACCAATGACTTTTCTCCATTATTAATAAATTGCTAAGCTAGAACCATGACTCTGATGCTTAACTAGTAAATAAAATCAGCTTCTGTATTTTCATTTGTGTGTGTATGTGTATATATACACACAGATATATATTTATATATGTACTACTGAATAAGTGTATAAACATATGTACATAAAAGCTATCAACCATGTATAAATCATAAAACATCTAATAATTTGCACCATAATTATATGCTAACTTGAATGATCAGTTTTCCACATTATGATCCTTCCTTACCTATAATAATATATTCTCTCTCTTTTTTTTTTTTTTTTTTGAGAGGTTTTTGCTATAGGACACGTGCGCTCACCAGAAAGACAGAGAGAGACAGAGAGAGAGAAAGCGAGAAATCACCCCCCAGGGGGGATGGCCATGCTGCAATCCCTTCTCCTCCTTTCTCCTCTCAGGATCCTGGGCACGCACGCACACATGCCCAGTGTGAGTTTAAGCCACCAGGTCCGGGACTCAAACTGCAATCAACTACATGGGAGTCCAGTGACATAGCCATTATGATAACTGTTGGTTCCCCAATATAATAATATATTCTATAATAATCATCTACCCTTTTTAAAAGTATTATACATAGGGTGCATGTGCTGGCCAGAGAGAAACAGAGAGAGACAGTGAGAGGGAAAGTGAGAAATCACTTCCCAGGGGGGATGTCCATCTCACAACCACTCTTTTCCATTCTCTTATTGGGATCTTGGGCTCACATGCACATGCATCTAGTGTGACATTCAAGCCACCATGTCTGGGACTGGAACATCAGTCAACCATGTGGGAATCTAGCACCGTAACCACTATGCTACCTGCTGGCCCCAATTATTTACATTCTTTAGTCACAAGATGCTATTGTCTTTACTCTGGAAGTGTGTGGTGCAAAAGGTGAAAAACCACAAACGATATAAACTTATAAACTTTCTAAAAACAAAGCTTATATGTATTTTTTTATGATTTACATGGTAACTCCTTGCTGCTCCAAAGAAAATGGTTAAAATATAAAAGGTTTCCAGAAAGATCATAGAAAAAGCATATTATGGGGACCAGCAGATGGTGTAGTGGTTACTTCGCTGGACTCCCACGTAATTAACCACGGTTTAAGTCCTGGACCCAGTGGCTAGAAACTCACGCCAGGTGCTCATGTACGCATGCCCAAAATCCCAAGAGGAGAATGG
>NW_006204341.1:2289085-2289372 GCF_000334495.1 Tupaia belangeri chinensis
TCTCTTGCCCTCTCTGTCCCTCTCTGATCAAAACTAAAAATAAATAAATAAAGTTAAATTAAAATAATTCTTTAAAGTAAAATAAAACCTCTCTTTAAAAAAGAAAAGAAAAACTAGATTATGATAAAATTATGAACAATTTTTTTGCACTAGAATAAACTCATACTTTAATCTCATTTTCTATAAACTGTTTTTTAAAGAATTGGCTGGGGAACCAACAGTTAGGGTAATGGCTATGTCGCTGGACTCCCACATAGTCGACTGCGGTTCACGTCCCGGACCCAGTG
>NW_006204341.1:2289597-2291426 GCF_000334495.1 Tupaia belangeri chinensis
AGGTCCATCTGAAGGCATCTGGGCAGTAAGGGTCATTGAGGCAGGGGCAACACTGCCCCCACAGCCTCACTTCTAGACTCTCCAGTCCAGGACCCACTCAGACCCATTGACTGTCTCTTTTGCTGTAGCAGCCACATGAGAGGTCCATCTGAAGGCATCTGGGCAGTAAGGGTAATTGAGGCAGGAGCAACACTGCCCTCACCACCTCACTTCCAGACCACTCAGACCTATAGGCAAGTAGGCAGTTTCTTCATCTTTTTTCTTCACTCTCCTCCATTCTTTTGTTAATTTCCTCTTCTTTCTCTCCCCAAAGACTGTCCCTTTTGCTGTAGCAGCCACCCGCCAGGTCCATCTGAAGGCGCACAACTTTTTCTTTATTCCCCTCTGTACTCTTTTCTTTTCCCTTATGTTTTCTACTCTTTGTCATGTTCCACCTTGCCAGAGGGACTAGCTAGGTCTAGAATTAAAGATTTGACATTTTCTAGTAATATAAGGAAGGTTCTATAGGATTCTTCCTTATACTGAACCTGCTGTGAAAAAGGAGATACTGCTCTTCGGACACCTGAATAGAATATCCTTTATGAGACCACATTACTAAAAGCAACAGAACAGAGACTTCTGCAGATGTCAATTTGCAGCAAAAGGGAAATACACTCCTAGTCAGTGAAACATTCTCCTAAGAGGTATTTAAAAGTGAGTACGTCTTCCAATGACTAGAAGTAGAAGAAGAGCCTCAGGTCTGAATAAACCAGGAAATGTGTCTCCATCAAAGGAACAGAGTAACTCCCCTCCATCTCTCCTAAAATCTGAGGATGTTACCAAAATATCAGATAAAGAATTTAGAACATTTATGGTGAACAAATTCTATGAGATGGAACAGAAAAAAGACGATGAACTTCAGGAGAATAGGAAGTCCTTTCGTGATATTAAAGAAGAAATGGAGACCCTGAGAAAGAATCAGATGGAGCTATTAGGGGTCAAGTCCATAACAGAGGATATCAAAAACTCCCTCAAAAGTATTAAAAGTCAATTAGACCATGCTGAAGATCAAATCTCTGATGTTGAAGATAACACCTCTGACCTAGAAAAAACCACCAAGAAGATAGACAAAATAACAAAAAAAATGAGGATAATATACAAGAAATACTAGATTCCATAAGGCGCCCAAACATAAGAATAACTGTCATCCCAGAAGGTAAAGAAACTAATAACGACATGGAAAATCTATTCCATGAAATCCTGGAAGAAAATTTCCTAAGTCTAGAGAGGCACTCAACCACCCAGACACAAGAAATACAAAAGACCACAAATAGAAACAACCACAGAAGATCTTCCCCAAGGTACATCTTAACCAGGCTGTCTAAGACCACAGATAAAGACATGATACTAAAACTGGTAAGAGAGAAACAAGAAGTGACTTACAAAGGCCATCCCATCAGGCTCTCAACAGAAACAATGCAAGAAAGGAAAAAATGGGAAGATGTATTGAAAGTTTTAAGAGAGAAACAATTTCAACCAAGACTATTATATCCTGCAAGATTATCCTTCATATGGGAAAAAAAGATTGAAATATTCTCAAACAAACAAAACCTAAAAGAATTTGCCAATACCAGAACAGCTCTTCAAGAAACCCTGAAGGAAGTACTGTTCCAGGAAAACTAAAGAGTTAACAGACAGAAACAAACAAATAAAAGGCAACTAAGACAATGGCCAACTTAAACATCGGTACAGATCCTGTAACATCGATAATAATATTGAATGTTAATGGATTAAATTCTCCAATCAAGAGACACAGACTGGCTGAATGGATAAAAAAAACAGAAAATCTA
>NW_006204341.1:2295002-2309069 GCF_000334495.1 Tupaia belangeri chinensis
AAGACATTTGGAGGAGGGATACAGAGGCAGAGCATTGACGGGATGGGGAGGTGTGGTTTTATCTATTCAAGATCTTTTGATCAACTGGACTGGGGAGAAATGTTCACATATTGAAATGTTCATTTTGTAAGCTAAACAATGTGATTGAATGTATATAAAAATTAATTAATTTTAAACAATAATTACTTTATTTACTTTTATTCATCTTTTTTTAAAAAAAGAGGTTTTTTGGTTTTTTCTGTTGTTTGGTTTTTTTTTGTTTTGTTTTTTGTTTTGTTTTTTTTTTGCTGTAGGGCATGTGCACTCACCAGAGAGAGAGAAAGAAATCACCCCTCGGGAGATGGCCATGCTGCAATCTCTTCTCCTCCATTCTCCTCTGGGGAGTGTGGGCACGCAGGCACAAGAACCTGGTGTGAGTTTCAAGCCTCTAGGTCCAGGACTCAAACCATGGTAAGCTATGTGGAAATCTAGTGCCTTAACCATTACATTACCCACTGGCCCGTTCATCATTATTTTTTTATTGGGTCATAGGAAAAGTCATGATATATTTTTTTTATGTTTTTCTATATAAAAAATGTTTCATGACCTTTCTGACGACCCAATAATTCAACTGTAGAGTGACAGACAGCCAGAAAGAGAGAGAAAGAGAGAGAAAATGAGAAAATAATCCATAGGTCTGGGACTAGATCCACAGTCAGCCACATGGGAGTCCAGAGCCTTACTCTCTGGACTTCCAGTGGTATGCTGGCCCCATCCAAAGACTTTTTGAAGTCTCCTTGTACACTAACTGAAAAATATTTAAATATTTCAAATTTTATTGGTATGAGATACATCATGACAAAAAAACTGCTCTCAGTTTCTTATAATAAGTAATAGAGGGAAACACTTAAACATAAAAACCTTCATATTACTGAGAAGAAAGTACTAGAATCTTTTATTTTTTTTAACTCACCAGTTTTAAAACCTATACACACATCTATCTGTCTGTATGATCACAATTCATAGAGCTATGGAGTACAATAATTGCCAACTCCAGGGCATTCTAAGACAGATTATCCATATTGCCATTAGCTGTGACAAATTGTGCTTTTAAAATTTTATTGACACTGTCACACATTTGACCTTATTAAGTACTCTGTTGACATTAACAAGGTCTTTCTTTATCCCAGCCCAGCAGGAGTTACAAAAAAGATGGTTTAAGTCAAAATAAGTGCTGGTCAAGAAAGATAAAAATATACAGAGCAAGTTAATAAAGTCAAGAAATGGAGAAAAATTCCAGGCAAACAAAATCCACATACAAAGGTATGGAGGTAGGGGAAAGAATTAGCATAAAATATTCAGGGAATAAAACTAGACCAAAAAAATACATGTGGACTAGTGTTGGAATATGAAGCTACAGAAAAAGCAGGAGCCAGAGGATGCAGGATTTGAGCTAGGACTAGACTTTTATCCTAGAAGTTTTGTGATACTGTTGTTGTATTTTAAGCAATGATCCGATGATTACATTTCAGAGAGAGGAATCTCTGGAAGATGATTTAAAGGAGGATAAAACAAAGGGTAAAAGATATTTAAGAGTACAGGGAATTAATCAAATAGTGAGATACGACAATACCCTGAACTAACAAAATGGCAGTGGGGGTAGAGAAAAAGTATAACATTAAGGAAATTGAATTGATTGAATCTGGTGAATCACAGACTATTGGACGGAATAAGGGTGGATTTGAGGAGGACTACTACATTTTTAATATATGCAATTGGTACATAAGGCTAAAGTTGACCATAATTGGAAATACAAGATAAAGTCAGTCAAAGTTGGAGAGAGAATTGGAGTCAAAAACAGAATGATGAAGAAAAGCAATATAAATACAGTTAAGAACAATATTGAATTTGAAATCCAACAAGGAGGCATCGGAATATATGAAGTGAGCTAGGTGGAATTTGGAAAAGAAAATTTCAGAGAGAGACATCATATATGAGTGTAAGTTGAAGTCGTCAGGATGGATGAGACTGCCCAAGGATCATCAGAAGGATAAAAGCCAAAGACCAAAGGACTGAGGATTAAGTTGTAGGAATCAGCACATTTTAAGGGCCATGTATAGAAACAGGAGATTTTAAATGAAACACAGAAGTAAAAGGAAAAAAAGGAGAGCTTAAGTACCATGGAAGTCAAGGGAGAATAGAACTTTGATGAAAGAGTGATCAATACTGCCAAGTAGTATTGAGGAAGCCAATAAGATGAATTTGAAAGTTGTCTGCAGCTTTTTATATTGCTGCTTTTTATATTATGAAGGTTAGTATGGACCCTCCATTACTAAAAATGATAGATTTCATAAGTATTCAACTTTGAAACAGATTTAAAATAAAAGGCATCCTTCTTTTATCCAGAAGTTTTTATCTGTTTTTGTTTTTATTTCTTTTACTAATAAAAGATGACAACATTGTAAAAATACCTCTACAGGACTCCCATTTTAGTAATCTACTTTCAAGATGGCAGTATGTAAAACTGTCAATAGAATAAGTTTTTAAAGTAATATTAAGCATTTATTCAACACTATTATTTAACATGTTCATTTTCACAAATTTGTTCCTTATTCATAAGCTGAAGTTTTGTTTTCTTATATATGTACTTCTGATGTAGTATAAATCATTTGTCCAAAGCTACTCCTTCATATGTGATGGAATGAGTACCTTAAGAGCCAACCTTTCCTTAAACCTTTGCTTAGCATAAAATCTCAATAGTCATGAACCAGTGTGGAAAGAGTCAAGCTACACAGGGTCACTCTACCATACGTATCTGAGAGTTTATCTATATATATTTAAGCATAGATATTTGCTTTCACATGGGACACTTTGTGAAATGAATTACAGAATTCCCAACATTATTTTTTGCCTTAGGGTGCATGCACTGGCTGAAAACAGAAAAAGATAGAGACAGTGAGAGGGAAAGTGAGAAATCGTCCCCGAGGGGGATGGCCACGCCACTATCTCTCCTCTATTCTCCTCCTAGGATCCTAGGCACACACTCACATGTGCCCAGCGTGATTTTCAAGCCACCAAGTCTGGGGTTCAAACAGCAGTTGGCATGCAAGAGTCCAGTGACATAACTGCTAAGCCATCTAGTAACTCTGTAATTCCCACATTCTTAAACAAAACACAAGGGTCTTCAAAAAGTTCATGGAAAATGTATACTGTGCAAACATCATGCATGAGCTTCAAAATACATTTTTCCATCAAAATAAACTTGTACTTTAACCCCATTTTACCATGAACATTTTGAAGTTGCCTTTAATACTAGATACAATCTAACATTTCCTTGTTGACTCAGGGGCATCATTAAATATGTGAGTACACATGTGAGCTATGCCATAAGACAGAGACCCCCTCAGGAGCTATTGAGGTACATGGCTTCATGTCCTGGCACTAAATGAAACCAAATATTATCACTGTTTGCATTCTAGTTCAGTCTTTTATTATGTTTCTATCTACTCCTTGCATGCTACCAGTCTGTTAGTTGTCACTTCCTGATGATTTCAGAGCACCAATCTGGAATGAACACCCTCCCCCCCACCTTACAACCTGTGCTTTTAGATTGCAGTAGATGGAAAACAAAACTGGGCTCATGAAGATAACATAACGAAAGAGAACAAGTAGTCTCTGATTAGGCCAAAAGATCTTTCTTGCCATGTAGCTACTTGATGGTACAGTGGCATTTTGTAGGCTGCTCATATCATTTTATTTTATTTCCTTTTTTTTTTTTTTTTTTTAAATATGTGAGTACACATGTGAGCTATGCCATAAGACAGAGACCCCCTCAGGAGCTATTGAGGTACATGGCTTCATGTCCTGGCACTAAATGAAACCAAATATTATCACTGTTTGCATTCTAGTTCAGTCTTTTATTATGTTTCTATCTACTCCTTGCATGCTACCAGTCTGTTAGTTGTCACTTCCTGATGATTTCAGAGCACCAATCTGGAATGAACACCCTCCCCCCCACCTTACAACCTGTGCTTTTAGATTGCAGTAGATGGAAAACAAAACTGGGCTCATGAAGATAACATAACGAAAGAGAACAAGTAGTCTCTGATTAGGCCAAAAGATCTTTCTTGCCATGTAGCTACTTGATGGTACGGTGGCATTTTGTAGGCTGCTCATATCATTTTATTTTCCTTTTTTCTTTTTTTTTGGTTCTCAGTTATATTTTAAAAGGTCAAATCTTTTAAACAGGTGAGGTCTGGATAAGTGAAGCTATTACACATCCAGAAAGGGTATATTTATTGCTGTTTCTGCAAACCATATCAAACTGCAACACATACAAGTTCCTTTATGATTTTCAGCATATCAGAAAGCAGTCTTATCATGTATTAGAACATGCGAACACACTTGTCCACACAGCTACTGAAATACCTTAAGGACATGGCACATTTCAGGCTAATCATAGCCTGTGAAGACTGGAGTTATTTGGACACTATATCACTGGATGTTAACTATACTATATCCTCTTGCCATGAACAATTCTTAATATTTAGTGTAGTCTATCTTTTCCTGCCAGGCTATTTGGAAATCAGTTTCAACAAGATATTGGCATTACCTCACTCTGTCTTCTTTTGTGAAGTGACTGGCAGACTATTCTGGCCTCTACTTTTACCTACTGGAAGCCCTTCAAGTCTCCCATCTTATGGTAAGTCTCTATAAGCAAAGATAATTTCTGGAAAATTCTTTCTTCAAGGCCCAGTTTAAGTATTACTTCATCACTAAAGCCCCCTCCAAAACTTATTCAGAATAAACTTCAATGTACCTTTCTCTGTGTTCTCTTAAACCTTACCAAGAGGAAAGGATTATAGATAGACATGCAATAGTAGGTATATCAAGTAACATGTTTTGCAAGATAAAATGTTTGAGTGCATTTAAAAGTCTACAGCGTATTTGGGAAACACCAAGCTCAGTTTGGCAAACATACGGTGCATTTGGAAGAATGACAGGATTGAAAGCAAGAATGTTAAATTGGGGCCAAATTGAAAAATGTCATATGTCCTAATTAGGTTTTATACCTTTATGAAGGTAGCAATGGGTAATGAGTAGAGTTTCTTAGAGATGCTGTTGCTATTTTTTTAAAGGATAACTGACAACAGTTAAGAAGATTTGTCTTGGGAAATAGGATGGATCACTATGAAGTACTAATTAGAAAACTGCTGTGATAATGTTGGTGGGAGAAGATAAAGGCACTGGAGGATAGAGAGAATGGATTGGAGTCATAGACTTGAAGATTGATTGGGTTCAGAGGACAAAGAATAATGAAATCTTGAGATGAATTAAAGATGGGATAGAAGATGTAGTTATAATCTAAAATGGGAGACACAGGAAGAAGAATAGACTTCCCCCACAGAGAAGTGGGGAAATCAAGTTAAGGGGAAAAGATAATGGGCTCAGTTTTAATATAAAAGGACATACAGTACAACAGTTGAAGTATGTGTTCTGGAGCCAGACATTGTTTATGTGTGTGTATGTGTGTGTGTGTGTGTGTGTGTCTTCTAAGAGACTTTTTGCTATAGGGCTCATGTACTCGCCAGAGTGACAGAGAGAAATCACTACTTGGGGGGGGGATGGTATCGCTGAAATCCCTTCTCCTCCATTCTCCTCTTGAGATTTTGGGCAGGCATACATACGCACTCGGTGTATTTAAGCCTCTGGGTCCAGGACTCAAACTATGGTTGACTATGTGGAAGTCCAGCAACATAACCATTATGCCATCTGCTGGTACCTGACTCCCTCGTTTTTAATATAGGCTTTGCCTCCAGGAAAGTCATTTAACCTCTATAAGCCTCAATTTGCTCATCTATAAAATGGGAATACTGCTACCATCTCTCTTTCATAGAACTGTTGTGAGGCTTAAAGGAGACAACATATAAGGGGCAGGGTCTTGAAAAAGTTCATGGAAAGTATGTGTTATAATAAAAATACACCTGGATTTCAATTGTTTTTCCTCCAAAATAAAGTCATACTTCAATTCCATTTTTCTATGAACTTACTGAAATTACCTCATATGTATTTAGAATATTGCCTGGAACAGGCCTTATAAATGCTATTTTAAATTTTTCATTTTTAAAATGATTATAAGTTATCTATTGATAGTTGAACATTTGAACAATTAGGTTTCAATAGAGAGAGATGTATGAGCCAGACTTACAAGTCTGGTGAATCACTAGAACATAATTGGATAATAAAGCTAGATAAGTAATTGTGAACATTCATGAAAAAAAATGTGTGTCTGTGAATATATATATATATGTGTGTGTGTGTGTGTGTGTGTGTGTGTGTGTCTGTGTGTGTGTGTGTGTGTGTGTGAATTTTCATCTATAAAATGATATTGGAAGAGGATCAAGGGAAAAAATAAGAGGAGAAACATACTAAAAAGACAATGAACAGTTAGAGGTAGTCAGAAACAATGAGAAAATGGTGCCTGAAAATCCAAGGGAAGTAAAACTTCTAAGGAGGGAAGCGATCAATAGAGCCAGGTGATTAGGATTGGAAAGAGGCCATTGAATTTTGAAATTAGAGGATCACTGTAGACCCTTTTGAGAGCTGTGAGAAAGCTGAGGTGTGAAAGGTAATTTAGAAAACAGAGGAAACAGTATAGATTATTCTCCTAGAGACATGGACCATAAAAAGAAAAAGGGAGGTAAGAGGCTAGTTAGAAGGTAAGTCCGATCAAAAGAAGGTGATGCAGTATGGGGGAAACTGGAAAATGATGCTAAGCTGAAGGGAAGTCAATGACAAGAGAGCATAAGAAGAAATATGATTTATTTTCTACCTGTTTCTTGAACTACTGAGGGTAATGGAAATCCTATCAGAGGTACAAAATTTCACTTTAAGGGTGAGCTAGGAAAAAATATGAGAGAAGTCAATAGTGTGTTTTCAAATTTAGAAATAAAAAAGAACAAAAGTATATAGTTGTTATTTAAAAATATAATTAGTCCTGTATTTTACCAAAATTACTTCCTGAGACTGTAATAACATTTTGAGAAGTCTCAGGATACTACAGAAATAGAAAAGTAATTTTGTTAAAATACAATACTAATTATATTTTTTAAACAACAGATTTAAACTTTTGTTTTTCTTTTATGTATTCTGAGTATACTTTGAACTTCTATAGGATATTTTTCATTCACATTAAACAGTCCAAATTAACCATCCAACTTACAATTCTTGTGTGAATACTAGGCTCTCTATATCAAAGATTATTAATTATTATAGTTCATTAAAATAGCGAATGTTTAGTTGTGGTTTGCATATGTTTGCATCTATAATCGGTATTCAACAAGTTCTTGAATATTGAGCAAGATGGCAATAATTCTTCCATATGTTACTTGTTAACAACCTGCCACTTAATCATTCTATTCCATTCGAGTTCCTGACAGCTAGCAATAATCAACTTTATCCCAGTGTTTGAGATGAACTACTCTTTGACAGAGGTCACTTTAAAGGACAGACAATGCAGTATTACAAATGTTGGCATCATGAAGATCTAAGTTCAAATCACAGCTATACTCCTTAGATGTTGATTTTGAGTGGGCTACTTAGCCTCCTAGCTACTAAGTTTCTTGTTCAGGAAACTGGACAGAATAATACATAACTCATAGAGCTGTGGTTACAAATTCATTTAAGGAAGATATTTTAAATATTTAAATGTTTTTGGTCCAAGTATAACAAACTGACTATGAAATATAATGAAAATTTGGGGACCCAGTAGCTTAAAACTCATGCCAGGTGCATGTATGTACATATCCAAAGTCCTGAGAGGAAAATGGAGGAGAAGAGACTGTAGCACGGCCATCCCACCTTGGGGGGTGATTTCTCACTTTCTGTCTCTCTGTGTCTCACCAGTGAGTACACTTACCCTATAGAAAAATCTCTCTTAAAACAAAAAGAAGAAAAAATTGTGAATATTTTGAATATAACTAAAATATTTAATTCTTCCTAAATAAACAATGCAAGAGAAGTAGAAACTTATATACATAAGGATACTTCAAGAGGTTTGTGTCAAAAAATAAATTTAGAGTTGGACCAGCAGTTGGTGTCCAATCCCCCCAGGGGAGTGATTTCTCACTTTCTGTCTCTCTTTCTCTCTCGTCTTTCTGGCAAGCGCACGTGCCCTATAGCAAAAATATCTCCAAAAAAATAATAAGAAAGAAAGAAAGAGTCTAATCTTTTAAAAACCATAAACCATTTCACATAAAAGGCACACCGTAGAAGTTTATCCAAAATTTTCATCACGGTTGAACAAGAGAGCTAATGATTTACAAAGATCCTTTAATATCTGGAGAAGTATCATAGTTTTGTAACATTAATTACTCTCTCTAAAGAAGTCACTTTGTTTATCTGATACATTTTCAAACTAGTATGAAATAAAATAACAATATTTCATAAAATAATAATAAAGGAGAAAAGCCAATTACAGGATATTTTAATATTTAAACATTAACTACAAAACGGCATACTAAAATTCAACAAAGAACATTCTTCTCTTTTTTGAACAATAAAAGAGTTCAAAAAATATTTCAGAGAGAGTTTTTCATGGTGTAGTAAACAGTATACACTGTCTAAAGGATCCTAAAAGTTTAACATTAGAGACAAAAAAAAGCTAGTATGAAATTCAGACTCTGCCACTTAGCAGTTGCATCACCTTAAATATGCAATTTATTTCATTCAGCCAATTTGTCTCACATGAAAGAAAGGTATTGTATGTCCCTACTTAATATATACTGGATGTCTGTACTCTGTAGCAGAAACTGAAAGACTGGAAGGCATAAAAGCATGGACAGCAATTGTAGATACCAGAGACAGTTTGAGAAAAGGGCAGAAAATGGGGGAAGGAGAAGAGGGTATCAAGAGATGGAAAAAAAAGAGAGAGAGAGAAACATTCAACAGACAAAAAAAAAGGGAAAATTATATGTTAGTGATAATGTGTATAGTAATATCTTTGACTAGACAAACAGGGTATTTCATACTGGGAAAATTCATTTTCAATGTTGTAAAGATATACAGTAATTGAATGTAAAAATTAGGAAGAAAATAAAATTGAAAAGTGAAAAAGTGAAATGAATATAATAACATTACTTTATAGCTGAGCTGTGAGAATTAAGCAAATAATATGTGCAAATTAAAAAATTTAGGTAGGTCTTCAAACCATAAATATGTCCAATAAAGATGAATTTCCATCTCTCAAGAATGAAGTCATCTATAAAATGAGTCTTTTTGGAAAACCATCTAAGAAAAAAAAATATATGTGTGTGTGTGTGTGTGTATGTGTGTGTACGTATGTATATACATAAATACATACATACATATATTTATATACATATATATTTGTGTATCTATAAATATATATATAATGTTAAAGATATATTCTGTTCCTTAAAATTTACCTTTAATCACCACACATCTTTACAGTGTAAAACACAGTTTTTTACAGCATGAATATAGTGCATATTAGTCAAGTCGAAGCCATTACCATAAACATTATCATTAGCAGGTAACTTCTCATTTTTATGTCTATTAAATGTGTTGTTGCTTTTGTCATTTTCTAAAGATGACATTTAAGCTAGGTCTATACAAGGCTAAACCATTTCACATAAAAGGTACACCATAAAAGTTCATCCTGCCCTAAGAGTTATAATTCAAGCCCCTCTGTTCTGGTGAGTCAGATCTTTGAATTTTATCTGGAATGGCACAAAGAAAGATGTGCTTAATGATCTTCAATTTTGACAAGACCACAGACTTCATTAATACTCGTTACAATGATGGCAATGGCTGAACAGCTAATTCATTTGCCCTGATAATTACTGAGGTTTCTAATTTTCCTGGTTTATTATATTAATTACTAAATTTCTACCCAGATATAAATGATAATCATAACTTCCAATTTTGTAATAATTTAGAAGTATTTTTCCTAATTTAAAACAAATTATTATTCTCACAAACACAACTTCAGGAAACAGGAAGAATTTTATTTTATCGTCCATGCTATTTAAATGTCAGCTAAAATAGAGTTGGTGTCACACAAAATGAATACTCTAAATATATCTCTAAAGGTAATTTAAGACAAAGCCAGCTCACCTGTAATTGCAAAGCTTCATGATTTTCTAATCCCTCCACGATTGGTGAAAATCGTTCCCTGTTATTTCTTTCTGCTGCTGTAGTGATAGCCCCTAAAAGTTTATCTAGACTGCAGGGGGGAAAAAAATGAAACAGAAATGAGAAATCACCCTTATACACACATTATGAACGTGGGCTATTCCTTTCGGTCGTCTCTGTTTTCTTTTTGATGATGGATATTTATGTAGCCTATTATAATTTTTAAGAATTAATTGTTTAGGGACCTGCAGTTGGCCTAATGGCTGTGTCGTTGGACTTCCATGAAGTGGACCACAGTTCGAGTCCCGGACCTGGTGGCTTAAACTCATGCCGGGCACATGTGCATGTCCAGGATCCCGAGAGGAGAAGGAAGGAGAAGGGATTGTAGTGTGGCCATCCCTCTTTGGGGGTGATTTCTCACTTTCTGTCTCTGTCTCTTTCTGGGGAGCACATGCTCCCTATAGCAAAAACCTCTTCAAAAAAAAAAAAAAAAAGAATTGTTTAATTGACAAATAAAACTGCACATATATTTATGGTATACAGCATAATGTTTTAAAATATGTATACATTGTGAAATGGTTAAATCAAGCTAACAAACATGCATTCCCTCACATACTTATCATTTTGGTTTTTTTCTGGCGAGAACACTTAAAATCTACTCCCTTAGCAATTTTCAAGTATAGAATATGTTGTTATTGCATTGTCAGAAAAGTCATGATGTATATTTTCTGTTTTTCTACACAGAACAGTGTCATGACTTTCCAAATAACCCAATATTAACTGAAGTCACCATGATGTACAATAGATCACTTGAACTTATTCTTCCTGTTTAATTGAAAGACCATTACCATTCAAATTAAGAACTGTGTTCCTGCCCACACATTTTGGCACATCAGATGTTGAGAGCTTTAAATAATTTTAGGACATCAAAAAGAAAATTTAATTTAAAAAATCTTGAGGAAAATTATTTTTCATGGGAACTGTTTTAAAAGAATAGTTAATTAATAAATACCAAATTTTAACTTTTCTGTTTTAGGTATTTAATGTGCTAACATATATATCAATGCCACTTAAACACAAAATGACATCTATAATTAACAACTTATTCAAATGTAAACAGACTGTAATTTTATAATAAACTGCTATAAAGTGAAAATATTTTTTAAATAATTTAAAAATCAACAGTCTTTGATAGTAGAACAAGAAAAAATAACCTAACAGAAGAAGTCCAGGTAGTAAAAGAAGCATCTGTAATTATCTAGCACAAGAACCTAATTTACCAGAACAAAAATATTGATAACTTTCTCCATATAATGTCTAAATCAAATTAACCACCATATATAGTAGACTATTCTTATCAAATGATATATAAAATTATAATTTAATTATAATAATTATAACAAGCTAGGTTGTATTTCATGAACTAAGTATGAAAAACTAATTGACTAAAAATATTTACTTATGTATAAAATTATTTTTCTATACAACCTAAGTTAAACTTATTTTTGAAATAAGACAATGTTATATGATAATATTTTTATTTATTATTTGTTGGTTTCCAAGGATAGTAGCAAACACTAAACAACAATGCATGTTATTCTAGGTTATGAGAAAAGTCAACACAAATGCATCCTTAAATCTCTGCATGGCCCTGTTCTGATTCAAATGGAAAGTATTACTGTCACACAACGTGTTAAGAACAAAGATTTGAGTTTTTTTCCTTAGCCGATATTTCATTTTTTATCACAATGGTTTCTTATAAACTGGACTTAGTAATAACATCAAATCTGAAATTTTCCTTCAGAATTAGTATTAGTTATTTTAAAATATATTATTTAATCAATGTTCAGCAGCAACTTACTTAATTTGGCACATACATGTGTACACTCTGAATCATTATCAACAATATTTTTTCTTTCTTATTAACATGTATGTTTATGTCACTTTATCAATAATTATTTCATCTTTTCATTTTCTATAGGTAGAGTAAAACACTATTATAAAATAATAATATACAATAAAGATGTCTAGTCAATTCATTTAAAGTCAAAATGTGTGATATGCAGCATGGTGTACGGGTGTGTATGTATGTGTGTGTTTATCTGCTAAAAAAAAGAAACTCACTGAGTTTTGCCCACTTTTCTAGTGATCACCTTACCTGCACCAAGACAAAATTCTGTTCCTGCACTTTAGTTCCAGCTTTGAACAATTTGCTATTAGGATTCTGTCTGTTTAAATCTAGTTTCATAATTTCAACAAAAATGTCAAAATATAAATAGAAAAGAGAAATATGTCAATCAAAATTTTTCTGACTCTAATGCTGTCTTTATGCAAGTTTTCTAAAGAAACAGCAAAAAAGTAGGGCTTATAATTTCTCAAGTGTCATTTTCCATGCAGTAAATATAGCAATTGTATAAGGCAATACTTACATGTTCTCTTCTCCAACAATGCAAATAGCAGAAAGTATTTTCACTATTTCAGTCATCATGTTGGGTTGTTTGGGGTCAATTGCTCTTGCCAATAGTAAAAGACTTCTTTCATCTTCTAGAATCCTTTGCAATCCAAACTAATGAAAAAAAAAAACTTCATTCAGAACATGTGTGAAGCACATCCTTAATTTAAAAAGCTACCTGCAATGATTTTTCAAAAACCCCGTACCTCCGCAGTGCATTCCTACCTAAAAATATTAATGTTTTTCAAATGTAGTTGTCTTTTTTATTTGAAATGACTGCATCTTGAAGTTTTTGCTCCTCATTCAGATATAACCTAAATTACCCTGCCCTAAAAATTCCATTGTTTTGAGAGAAACATGGGAACAATCAATATTTCTTTAAGAACATGTAAAGCACATACTGATATGATTTTCTAGTCATTTTACTTAAGCTGTTGAGTCTCAATGGATATATCTATAATTCATGGCTAAATTGTCCAATATGTTTGCATTGAAAATTAAGTTTCTAAAAAGGAAAAAATATTAAAAGGCTCTCTCCTTTACTATATTCCAGTTAAAGAAGCAATAGAACTCGGTATGAATTTTCCCATACCTTTTCTCTCTTATCTTCCCCCTTCAGGCAGCTATGATACACTATAAATGCTATGAACCCAAAGAAATGGCACCTGGTTTTTTTGAAATGTCAGTCAACTAGGCAGAGAAGACACAGTATTCATTTATATTCCAGGCATGAGTGCGTGTGTGTGTGTGTGTGAGAGAGAGAGAGAGAGAGAGAAAGAGAGAGGAAAAAAATGCATAAGCAAATTCTAATGAATAAGTAAAGAATTGATAAAGAAAGCCTAAAATGGGCCAGCAGGTGGCATGGCTGACTCCCAGATGGGTGACTATGTAGTTAAAGATCCACACCTGGCAGCTTAAAAAACACACTAGGTGTGTGTGCATATGTGTCCAAAATCCCAAAAATGAAATGGAGGTCAAGAGAAAAGAAGATGGTGTCTCCATCCCCCAAGGAGGTGCTTTCTCACTTTCTTGCTCGCTTGCGCTCGCTCACTCTCGCTCTCTCTCTCTCTCTCTGGAGCACACATGCCCTAAAACATAGATAGAGACACAGAGAGAGAGAGACAGAGAAAGGATAGGAGGTGGGAGAGAAAGACAGACAAATCTAAAACTTGGGTTTCCATTATATTAAAAAGATAGTATTTTATTTGATTTTTGTCCCACAAAATATTTCTTAGATTTTTTTTATAAAAAATATCAGCTTAGTTATACAGTGTAATAGTGAAATCTAACATTTCATCAATGCAAAACTGCCAATTCAAGCTAACCTTTAGTTAGGTTCCAAATATATGAAAAATTCCATGGTTCCCAAGTTACCTTGGAAAAGAACTTTGGGAGATGGGGAAGCATAGCTAAAACTCTAAAATGTGACTTTACCACAGGTCATAATCATTAATAAATATCAGGAGATAAGAGGGAAAAAA
>NW_006204341.1:2309205-2311514 GCF_000334495.1 Tupaia belangeri chinensis
TGCACCATTACTACCCAGTTATCAAACTAAAAATAACAGTTTTAAAAATCAATTAGACTGACAGTGAAATTATTTTAATTTTTCAAAATTGCACTTATTGTTTAAAAGTATTTTCTCAAATATAGAGATATGCTGAAAATAAAAATGAAGACATGAGAAATATATCTGTAAAATCAACAAACTTCAGAGCAACATGACAACACTGGAACTTAAAGGATACAGGGTTCCTTTTTTGTTATCCTATTATTACAAGCATTGGATAAGGGGGAAAGTTTTGAAGTAAATTGTAATCTAAACTCCATGAAGCAAAAAAAAAAAATCATTTTTAAATCTTTTTAGATGAAATGAATTAATTAGGACATGAAATGGGTATATCACTGTATATTTTCTATTTTGAATGCAGATTTTATAGCTATAGTTTCACATGCCTATTATTAAAAGATCCATTTATTCATGTTTCTGAGCACTGATATGCAAGACATTACATGGCCTAACTAAAACGTAACCTTTAGAATACTCAATGTCAAACCACGTTATTCAAAACTGTAACACTCTTAAGATATAAAAAACTGCGTTGAGGGGCCAACAGGTGGGATGGTGGTTAAGGTGCTGGACTCGCAAATGGCTGAGTGCAGTTTAAGTCCCAGACTAGGTGGCTTGCTTTCTTACTTTCTCTCTTTTGTGAGTGTGCATGACCTATACCAAATTAAAATAATAATAATAATGAAATTAAATAAATAATTCTTTAAAAAACAAAAATAAGCGGTACCAGCAGTTGGCATTATGGCTATGTCGCTGGACTCCCATGTAGCTGATCACAGTTCGAGTCCCGTACCCAGTGGCTTAAACTCAATCGGGTATGTGTGCGTGCATGCCCAAGATCCCAAGAGGAGAATAAAGGAGAAGGAATTGTGGTATGGCCATCCCCCCTTGGGGGTGATATCTTGCTTTCTGTCTCTCTGTCTCTCTCCGTCTTTATGGCGAGCACACGCGCCCTACAGCAAAAACCTCTCAAAAAAAAATAATAAGCAACTGTGCTGACATATCAAAGTATGTTCTATGGGGAAAAATTATAGAAAATTTCTGAATATAATTACTCAGTACACTAGAAAGCTGTGACAGTTAATAACATGAGTCACCAGGAATTTAGAATAAAGGACTTGTAGCTAAATTTATAGATGAGAGGACTGATGGCCAGAGAGGCGAAGTGATTTTCCAAAGGCTACTCAACTTATTACCGGGCAAAGTATCTTCTGATTTCAAGCACTGTGTTTTCTTTCCATCATATCATCACTGTTTTCCTCAATCAAGAAAGATCCATCTTAAACCATGGAGAAGCAATATTTTTAAGAGCTTTCTTGGTAGGTATAAGATTCTGCATTTCTTTGTAACCAAAGTCTAAGAACAAAGAAGCTAAGACATTCTTTTTGTCTATTTTTATAGGTTTTTGTCATAGGGTGCATGAACTCGCCAGAGAGAGACAAAAAGAAGGAAAGTGAGAAATCACTTCCTGAAGGGATGGCCAAGCTGCAATCCCTTCTCCTCCATTCTCCTCTTGGGATTTTGGATACACACACACATGTGTGTCTGCCATGAATTTCAATCTGCCGGGTCTGGGATTCGAACCATGGTAAACCATGGGTGAGTACAGTGCCTTAACCACCATTCCACCTGTTGTCTCCAAGGGAATTTCTGTATTAATACTGAGGGGATTCTTTCTGTAAAAAACGTCCATAAACAGTCTAATCAATAGAAATCACATGTCCATTAGCAAGCATCCATTGCATGTGCCAATAATATTCTTTGCTGATAACTTGGGTATATAACATATTCAGACTTACATATAATTACAAATATTTTAGATAGATTGTGGATTAAGCATAAAATTTTATTGCATTCATTATTGAAAGTGATATATTAGTATATATAGATATTAATGCAGTACTAGAGGGACCAGAAGACGGCATAATGGTTACGTACTAGACTTCCACATAGTCAACCAGGGTTCAAGTCCCAGTCCCAGTGGCTTAAAACTCATACTGGACACATATGCATACATACATGCCCAAGATCCCAAGAGGAGGATGGAGGGAGAAGGGATTGCAGTGTGACCATATCCCTTGGGGGAAGGGGGATGATTTATCACTTTCTATCTCTCTTTCTGGTGAGTTCCTGTACTCTATAGCAAAAATCTCTCTAAAAAATATAATGTGGCAAGTTTCTGTTTATTTTTATTTTTTATTTCTATTAAGTATTAGAGATTATTAAACACCATCTCATGAGTATTATATAATTAAATGAGTCAATGA
>NW_006204341.1:2312119-2322247 GCF_000334495.1 Tupaia belangeri chinensis
ACTTATATGTATAAAAGCAGATCATCCCTAAGACAGTAACAAAAAATAGTTTATAGAAAAAAATTGCTATAATTTCATAACATGAGAACAAATAACTTTTAGAAGAAAAGTAATTATCTAAAATTCACAGTGTCCCTTATAATGCAACTGGTATTATACATACACCAAAAAAAATTTCCTATCTTCCAGAAATGTCTTTTATGTATGTTAACTGACTGACATTAATTGAACATAAAAGAAAGAGAAATCTTAACCTTACAATGTTCTTAGCAAACAAGTCAAACTATACCCTTGAATTTTCCATTTTGATGGAATAAAAACTCTCTGTATGGAAATGATATTCAACATATGACATTTAAATTTTCCTACTACCATAAAAGAAAAAAAAAGCGTAACCTAATTTGGGAACAAGACTAATATATTCACATGATTGCAAAAGCTCACTGATCAATACATTGTGAAGTCTTTTTTAAATAATATTTAAATGAAGCTTATGATAATTTGCATCATAAAGACTTTTGTAAACTGAATAAGTAACAACTATTTTGTCTGTTTCATACTTTGAGGCAAATTTTCACCTTCTGTGACAAAGGCAGACATAAATTCTACTTACCTTATTATTCATAAATGCTTTAAGGCACTGAATAAGTTTATACTGGTTCTTCTTGTCAATATTTTCTTGCCTAAGTAAAAGAGGAAAAGGTCTTATGTTGTGCTTAAAAAGTTCTCCTTGTAAATTTTTTAAATGTTTATTCTTACTTTTTTTTGTCCAGAAGCTTATCCAGCACATCCAGTAGGAGTCCAAGACCTTCATGGCCAAAGTTGTTAACCCAGCTAAAAAGTAAATGAATAAAAAAAAAATGAGTTTGCATATTTAAACATTACTCATTCAAAATTAAATTCTGGTTTTCAGATCTGAAGATCTTGTATTCCTATTGCCCTTGTCATTGTTCTTTTCTATTCCCACTGTTTCAAATATTGACTCTATGAGGATGAAGGGTAAATGGAATAAAAAGAGTGTCAGGACTTTATTTTTCAGTCTGTGGTCAGGGAAAGATTCTCTAAGAAGGTAGCATTTGAACAGAGCCCTGAAGGGAAGTTCATACTTTCTCAGGAGAAGGATTAAGGGCAAACTGGGTCTTGAGGTGTTGGCTAGTGGGTTTGCAATGTTCCAGGAACTGTGAGACCAGCATAGTGGAAGCTAAATAAGAATGCTTGGGAAAGTGGCTGGATAAAGTTCCATGAGTTATAGACCAGAAAACTTATCTCACAGAGCTTAGTTTAACTTTCTGGTATCCAGTCATAAATATTCTACATGCAGAATGACTCCTCCAAATGCCTTCTCCCCTTTTTTCATTGTCTAAGTTAATATTCTAGTTTAGGCCTAGTTACCTCTGTTTTAATTTCTGGAGCTTCCCAACTGTGGTCTCTATAGCTTCATGGTTTTCTTGTATTCATTTTAGAAAACACCAGATTAAATTACAACTAGCCATAGTCTTCGGTCTAAAAATTTCCCTTGGATTACTTAATAAATCTTAAATCCTTTGGCCTGATATTTGGCCTGAAATCTACCTTTCTAGCCACCAGCCTTATACCATAAGTGTCAATAAAATCAGACGAATTATCATTCCTGGAGCTCTCTTTGCACTTCCCTGAGTGAACTCATTTATTCTTTCTTTCCAGAAGGGAACCCCAACTCCATCTCACCAAGCCCTTCAAGGCTTAAATGGGTTGTTCTGAGACACTGATAATGTTTTCCTCTCTGAGTCCTCCAACAAAATATGATGTTTGTTTTGTTCGTTTTTTTGTTTGTTTGTTTGTTTGTTTGTTTCTCCTTTTGACCCTCCATGTAAACTTCATCTCTTACTGCCTGGAAATATAATTCTTGCACACTTCTATCACCCCTCTGGATTATTACCTCATTCATTTTTCTGTCTCCCATAGTGCTTAGCATGGTGGCTTTTATATATATAGTCACTAAATAAATATTTATATATAGTGAACATTAAATAAATACTTGCTAATTTAAATTTAATTAAATATTCTGGCTTGTGTGCTTATGAAAATAAACAGTCCCATACTGCCCAAGAAAATCATTATATACCAGACTTTTGTAAAGTAACAAATATCTATACTATATATATTCAAATCATATCTTTATTTCTAGTCCACAGTCTTTCAACCATCCATTTCATGTCTACCTAAACTAAAGCTTTTCAACAATGCAGAGACCTAAATTTCTAAGAGAATATCAGCAAGACACATCAGCTCATTGAAAAAATATATTAAAAACCTCATATTCAGAACCAATCACATCAAGAATATATATAGAAGCTCATTTTAAACAAATTCTGCTTTAATTTCCACAATGGAAATGAGAAAAAATCAATATGGCATTGTAATGATAATTGGCAGCAAGTTACTATTCAATTGAGACATGTAATCATCCAGTGCAATGAGCTATTTTCTCTAAAGACTCAATAATCAGTGGGGTGGTAGTAGAGGGATAAAGGGACATCGGCTCTAAGTATAATACACTATATTTAATTTATCACAGAGAGAAATCAGCAGATATCATTACAGCACAATAAAGCCTAAAACAACCTTTACATGTCAGGAATTCTGAACAAATTTATATAAACAGCCCACAATATCTGCTTTGGCATTCAAAAAGATGAAATAGTCTGTGATTTCTTTCAATTTAACACAAATCAATCCTAAAATTCCTAATTTTATTATATTCTCTTTACATCTGGTATTATTAAAATTATTGGGGTTCTATATTGGTCTAAGGACGTATTTGACACAGGACAAGATTTTTATTTGTTCACTTGTTCACCCACATACCCCAGACTGTCTCGAATGGTGCAGTTTATTGTACTTTGGTTTGATTCAGTGAAAATTACTATGGCTTTAAAAGGGAAATAAAAGAATACAATCATGAACCTCAAATGAAAAGAGGCAGGGTCTATTTATTACAAACTAGGCATTGAAAAGTCCTAACTGAGAATATTTTAGGCCAATGGGCCAAGGAGGACTAATAGAGTCTTTGGAAGTTTTAATAGTGAAAATTGAAGCCTGGAAGGACCCTGTTGCTAGAGGGATAAAATAATTATGCTGTAGTGTGATGACCCTCAGGAGATTAAAAGAAAAGAGCTCAGCTATTCATTCCTTTTCTTTTTTCTCTCTCTCTTTTTCTCTTGTCAACACTATTTCTCTGTCTTTTAGGCACGAAATACTTTGTGGTCTCTAGGCAAGAACTTACTTTTCTCTCTCTCTCTCACTCTCTCTCAATCAATCAATATTTTAGCTCTTTAAGCATTTCTCACCTTCTACATAGCGATAAAAATATCCCTCTAACCCATAAAGTCTTTGTGAATATTAAATGAAATAAATTATGTGAAACAGCATAGTGAAGCAAGTATTAAGGATTTTTTTTTGAAAATGTTAAAAACCAAAATTCTGAATGCTCTTTGAATCTTCTATTCCAAAGTACAGTATGAAATATAGGCATAAATGAAATAATCTATTTCAATAATATTAATACTTGACTTTTTATCATAAAATTTATTTTTTATGAAATATGCAGAAGACTCTAAATTCATATACTCTCTGATTTGAAAACAAGACAACAGGCCAGACTAATGGCCTAGTGATTAAGAGAGCCAGGTCCCACATGGCCGACCATACAGTTCAAATCCTAGCCCCAGTGACTTGAAAAACACATCTGACATGTATGTGTGCATGCCCCAAATCCAAACTGGATGGAGAAATGAGAGAGAAGTGATTATAGTGTCACCACTTCCCTTTAGGTGGTGCTTTCTCCTCCTTCTTATCAGGCTCTCTGGCAAGTGCACGGGCCCTTTGAGAAACTGAAAAAAATGAAGTCTTCATAATTTCAATATTTGGTATTCATATTATCTCATATTTTTCTTTAACTTAGCACTATCCAATTTTGTGTATATTTAATTGTACTTTAATTAATTTACTAAGTATTTCAATACTTAGAGCTGATCGATTCATACCAGAATAGACATGGAAATTACGATGGTACAGGGGAAGGAGATTGAGAGGAAGGGGGGATAGATATGAATTTATAGTTCATATATCATCTGGACAGTAAGAAGTATATCAAAATATATTAAAGTTTTGAAACAGAGATCTCTCCCAAGCCTTCAGGACTTCTGAGGTCATTGTTTTTAAAGGGCCTATTTATACTGATCAGCATGAAAAAGGAACAACAATCTTAGATTAAATGAATATACCAGAGGATTCATTTAACTCTAAATCCAAATGAAAGCAATATTCTTCCCTCTTGCTCTCTAAGGCAAAGCAAAATGAAGAAAACTCTCTATAAATGTACTTATTGATGAAGAAAATGAGATTCCCCTCCCTCATAGACCATGTTAAGTATAAACGTTCACAGTTTTCCAAAATCTCAACCTTTTATCCACAAATCAGAGATTCAGACTCTGACTTATTTAGTTATATTTCACATAAATATACAACAACTTAAAACATTTAGTGGTTGGTTAAGTTCAATACTACATACAATACAGACATAATAGAAAATAGTGACTACATGTCCATTTATTATTAGACCATGTGGACCTACGTCTACCTTACAAAAGGGTCAAAGCTAAAATTAGAAAGTTCTATACTGAGTCCCATAAGCTGTAAAGGCAATTGGTCTCATGTGAGAGAGTCCAATATTAGTCATGTCATCCCTTTATCACTGTTTGTGCAGTGCTAAAGGCTAGTAGAGAGGGTTATGTGTTCTGTACAAAGGATTTTATTTCTCTCTAATGGTGTTATAGTCCCTTGTGTAATCTCATACTACAACCCAAATCAGTGGAACATCAAATAAAATGAATGATAGTTCAGAGTTTCTTGGGGTAATTCAGAAAGTTGATAAAATTATAACACATGAAACAACTAATTCAGAGTTGAAGAGACTTTAAGGATTACTGTAAATGAGGTGTGTGTGTTTTTTTTTTAAATAGGAAAACATCTCATTTCAATACGAATGTTGCCAACATTATGTTTTCGAAGGCAAATAAAACCAAACTTTGGTTATGTGCATTTATGCTAAAGGGGGGGGGGGTTGAGTGATTAAAACCATGTATAACCCAACAAAAGCAGTATCATATGTTCAATCCATGAATTAATATCTCCAAACAGTAGCCAAGGAAAACAATATTTTCAGCATCTTTAAAGGATAATCCATCTGCTCAGCTAAATCAACTTCATAGATAGTTCCACTGTCAATATATACATTCATTAAAACTAAAATGTTGGGACCAGCAGTTAGCATAATGGCTATGTCGCTGGACTCCCATGTAGTCAACTCTGGTTCGTGTCCCGGACCCGGTGGCTTAACTCACGCCGAGCACGTGTGCGTGCGTGCCCAAGATACCAAGAGGAGAATGGAGGAGAAGGGATCACGGCGTGGCCATCCCCCCTGGGGGGTGATTTCTCACTTTCTATCTCTCTGTCTCTCTCTGTCTTTCTGGTGAACGCATGCGCCCTATAGCAAAAACCTCTCAAAAAAAAAAACTGAAATGTTTAAAAATAAAAACAACATGGATTTCTGTATGGTAAAACTGACTTAGTCTTAGCCCAATAAAAACATATATACTCATTCAGGTTTGTCTACATGATACTAAACATAACAGCATTGAGCATTTAAATGTCCTTGGAAGCTATTCCTCATGGTAGACTCGTGCATAAACTATCTCTGACCAATTATAAAGTACCTATTTGATGTAATACTGCCATTTCCAGACATTCGTCCATAAGCCTTTGAAGCATGACATTCACTGACCACTTCTTTCACCTGATTCACAGAAAGGTTGAACATGTCAATTTTCCACCACTGCCTCTCAGTGGTTTTGACTTCAATGTTGTGATAGATTACACTTTCCTTAGAAAACACCAAAGAAGACATTTCATCTTTCTCTCTAGTTGCATTTATTCTCACCACCAGTGTCACTGGAAAGATTCTGCTCTGTTTCATGCGACTCACATATTTTTCAGAGTTTTACAAAGGAGGAAATGCATACTCTTTCTTATTGCTTATACTTTATAAAAACAAATTGCTCTTACATATTTACAAAAAATTTTAAATACTCAAGTTGCATCTAAAAATTTCCTCAGGGCAATAGTGTAAGTAAAAATTCTCTCTCAAAGATTGAAATTTCCTTGGTCACTAAAATCAATTTCTTAAACTTTCTAACTTACTTTCAGGATAGTCTAACAAATGGCTTAAGCCTAAATCTGTTTAAATGCCCAAGAGACTACACAACAGAGAAATTTTTTATCTTCATCTTCCTTTAAAAATTCTTGTTAGAAAAGTATAAGGGGTTGGCAGGTGGCATGGAGGTTAAGGCGCTGGATCCGATTGCATAGTTGACTCCTGGACCTAGTATAGTTTAAAAATCACACTGGAAGCATGTGCGTGAGTGCGTGCATGCCCCAAATCCCTAGAAGACTGGAGGAGAAGAGACAAATGTGGCCATCACACCTGGGGAGTGATTCCTCACTTTCCCTTTCTCATTCTCTCTCTCTCTCTCTCCCTCTCTCTCTGGTGAGGGCACATGTCCATTAACAAAAACTAAAATGAGAAAAAGAAAAGTATAAATGAAGATCTAATCCCATAAAAATGATACAAAAATTTTACAAAAAAAATCTGAATGAAAATAAATATACACTCTGCAATCTATAGTAAATACAGAAAAGCAAGGGAAAAGAGTGTTCCAAACATTCAAGCAAAAGCTAGCTATATTTTACATGTTATTCGTGTTTGAAATTGTGAATATATTTATGTTAGGACACTGCCTTCTTAGTGATATAAGCAGTCGAATTTATAATAAAATGTTAACTCCCACAAGAAAAATGTATTAGTTTATTTTCCTAAGCTAATCAATACAGTTAACATTCTATCAGGCACTCCACAAGACATCCAATTTCTCCTAGTTCAATGGAATTTTGTTAAAATGAACTTATTCCAAGAAATCACATTCCTAATCTGTAATCCCTGGAAATGTAACAGAGCTGGCATCAAGTTTACCTGTCATGAATAAGGTAAGCAAGAAGTTCTTTGAATTCAACGAGGACAACACAGAGGCATTAGCACATACCACTCGCACATTTCTCCTAAACCAATTTGTATGTTATACTGTCTGATTCAGGTAGGCAGCACAGAAGTTAAATGAATTTTCTTTCACAGTAACAGAGGTAAGGAGAGTTGAAGGGTAATTGCTATTTGATGACTGAACAACAGAAATGCAACAGTCCTTCTCAGTTACCAGGTGAAGTGCCCAAAACATATAATTAAAGACTCATTATAGTGTTATAGCTACGTAGACAAAGATCAAAGAAATTTATTGTTCATGGATATTTTTAGCACAGGAAAACTGCAACTAAATTTAAAAAGAACCATTTCCTTGGGTCCTCATTGTGGATGGCAAAAAAAGTTTTCACAAAATCAAATTTTTCTAGTCCTGAATATGATCTGTAATGGTAAATGTTTGAGTCTCCTTTGGTTTATTTTTCCAAACATGAGATTTTATATTTTCTATTTTAACCATGGTTAAATATCTTTTCACTTATTACGTATATTTTTAATTGATAAAACTGTATATACTTATGGTGTTCAACTTTTCTATAAATTGCAAAAGGACACATATGCACACTCAACAGAAAGAAAGAGGGAGAGAGCACCACTCCTTAATGGTACAAGGGTTTGCTGCAATCCTCTTTCCTACATTTGTACAGCCTGTCAGGATTTGGGGCACACTCACACACCCATACCCAGCATGTTTTTCAAGCAGAGGGGCAGGGACTGAAATTGAAGTTGGCCGTGTGGAATCTGGCTTTCTATGCACACCACTTAGCCACTGGACAACAGGAACAGGGACCAGCCCCATGATGTTTTAATATATGTATACATTCTAGGACATGAAATCAAGCTAATTAACAGATACAATAGTTCATATGATTATTTTTTCTGGTGGGAACTCATAAAAATCTGTCTCAGCAACTTTTGAACATATATTTTACTAACTATAGTCATTATGTTGCATAATAGATTTCTTGAGCCTACTCCTTGTAACCGAAATTTTACATACTTAATCCAACATAAAATTCTTAATATAGTCACCTTTAATTAAATTTTCAAACATAATTATTGAAAAATGATATTCAAAATCCTTAATAACCCCACATTAACCAACTTGGGGAATGTTATGGTTTACCTAAGAAAATGTAAGCCAAACCCACTATTTTTTCTACCATAGTGATATTAACATTGAAAGCAGTAATAACAAAATAATTATAATAAACATACACATGACACACAGACAAAACCTTTACTGGAGTTAATATAGTACATATAGTCTCTAAGAAGAAAACTTTGTGTGGTCAAGAAAGTCATGACACATTTTTGCATAGTAAAATGTCATTGACTTTCCCAATGACTTAATAATAGTCTTCTACTATATTGAACTTAACTAATATTTATTTTCAGAAAAATTGAGACATAGATACTCCTAAAAGGTATGCATTTACACTTGGTAAATCTTTCAGAACACATTAACTGCTTTTCAAAGAAAGCAAATGTTTTAATTGCTTAAATAAATTTGACCTTCTTCAGGGATAAGAACTTTATTTTCAACTGAACATTAAAAGCCAACACAAACAAATGAACAAATTAAATTAACAACACGGTTTTGTATTCATTATAAACAAACCTCTATGAAATAACACACACTGATAAGAGTAGTTTTGCTGGTTGTGAAATCAAATAAGTAACCCCATTTTACAGATTAGGAAACTAAAGAAATCTAGTGACTTGTCTTAGGCCTTAGAGCTTCTTAACAGCAAAGCTATGATTAGAATCCAGCATTTCTCAATTCTTACATAGCTCCCATTCAACTCTATTATCAACATATAACACAAAAGTCATCAATAAATGGTTAAAAGTTTTTTGGTTATTTTCCTCTCATGAATAAACACTGGATTAAAAGTGAAAATACATAAAAATGATCTCCAATGAATATATTCAGAAATGAAAGCACTACCAGTAAAACCATAGGTGTTTTCTTTTTAATTATTCATTTTGGTTTCTATCATCAAGGCAAGAGAAACTTTAGATAATAAAATTATTGGATATGTCCAAAAAATATTTTCTTTCAGTTTCCTAATATACCAATAAATATGTCCTTGTTTGGTTCAGGGAAGCTATGCTCTAGGCTCCATTTTCTAGGCTCCCGAAATATTTAGACAGGAAGTCATTTTAAAGCTAAGGTGTGTTCTGGCGTGTTAAGGGAAAGCTATGCTCTAAACTCCATCTCCTAGACTCCAGAAATATTCAGACAAGGTAGGGCAATCTCTATCTTCTCTCTGTCTCTGGCTGTCTGTCTTGCACTCTCTCTTTTAATTTTTTTTTTAACTTTCAAACCACTTCTCCTCACCTTGGGCCTTTTCTTTCGCTTGCTAATTTCAGAAGCTATTTTCAAGCTGAGGAGTGTCCAGATGTGTTCATGAAGCGTGCTAGCACAACATGCATTTTTTCATTTTTTACATGTAAAAAAAAAAACACATTTTCCCTGTTTTTGGGTAGTATTTTTCTAGTTGTTTTTTTCCTTTTTATTTTTTTTATCCTTACATTTCTACTCTAAGCTTCACTCTCCACACATTGAATGTCTAGATAGGCCTAGGTGTACATTGGCCAAGCATCTGAATACTTTGAGAGTCATTGAAATCCTCAATGCTTATTGAACCTGCAGCTTTAATGAAGAAATTTATTTTTATAAATCTGAACTCCTAATCTTTCTGTGGATACCACATTGTGAAGCACAACGGAGAATAGATTTTTGTCACAGAATGACCAAAAACAACCGCAAAGGCACAAGAAATGAGAAATCAAGAAAATCTCTCTCCCCTAAGGGAAAATAACAATCCTTCATCATCCACAGACAGTACAGTAGATCCCATAGAAATTTCTCATAGAGAATTCAGAATATTCATAATGACAAAACTAAACGAGATGCAAGAGCTGAGACATAATGAACTTCAGAAGATGCAGGAGAAAAGAGACAACGAGTTCCAGGAGGTGTTGAAGTTCTT
>NW_006204341.1:2322371-2342526 GCF_000334495.1 Tupaia belangeri chinensis
CCCCCCCCAAAATAAGAATACTATATGAGAAATACTAGACAGCATTAAGCCCCCAAACATCTGGATAATTAGTATCCCAGAAGGGGAAGAAACTAATAAAGGTATTGATAATCTATTCTATGAAATCTTGGAAAAAAACTTTCCAAATCTAGAGAGGCATTCAAATATCCGGACCCAAGAAATACAAAGGACACCTAATAGAACAGAACCTATAAGATCTTCTCCAAGGCACATCATAGCCAGACTGGCCAAATCTACAAACAAAAACAAGATACTAAAATTGGCAAGAGAGAAATATCAGGTTACTTTTAAAGGTTATCCAAGCAAGTTAACCTCAGACCTCTCATCAGAAACAATGTGAGCAAGGAGAGAATGGGGAAATATATTCAAAGGGTTAAGTGAAAAATAGTTTCAACCAAGAATATTATACCCAGCACGATTATCTTTCATATGGAAAGAAAGGATAAAACATTCTCAGATGAACGAGACCTGAAAGAATTTGCCAATAGCAGACCCACTCTTCAAGAAATTCTGAAAGGACTGCTCTACCAGCAAAACTAAAGACATATACAGAAATAAGAGAACAAAAGGCAATCAAGAAAATGACCAATTTAATGCTAGGGACAAGAAACATCAATAATAACATGGAGGGACCAACAGTTGGCGTAACGGCTATGTCACTGGACTCCCACATAGTCGACCGCGGTTCGAGTCCTGGACCTGGTGGCTTAAACTCACACTGGGCGCGTGTGCATGTGTGCCCAAGATCCCGAGAGGAGATTGCAGGAGAAGGGACTGCAGCATGGCCACCCCCCCGGGGGGTGAGTTCTCGCTTTCTGTCTCTCTGTCTCTGTCTTTTTGGCGAGAGCATGTGCCCTATAGCAAAAACCTCTCAAAAAATAATAATAACATTGAATGTTAAGTTCCAGGACTTAAATAGAAAGACTGGACCACAGCAACACTGCATATTCAACAGAAGAGTGTTTGAACGTAAGACTGAAATTGCAAAATAGAATTTTATGACTTGAGTAAAACATTATTGATTTTTTTTTTTTTTACTATGCTCTGTTTCCCCAATTTAAACATTTTACTTTCTTTTGAGTTGTTGATAGGTTCAGCAATTTGTTAAAATATTTTTCTTGTTTGTTTCTTTAAATGGGAACATAAACTTTTCTTTTTTCCTGACCCCTTTAGAAATATTTGGGAGTATTCTTATTTTGTGGCAGAAGGGTTACTTGCATAAATTCAATAATGCTTGTTACGGTGGATCAGAAATAGGAAATACTCATTATTGGACAGGGCTTTGACTGGAATGTCATACCTGAAGATGAATCCTAAAACTGTGGAACTAAGGTCAATCTCAAGTAAGCAAACAGAAGCTCTTAGAAAGATGGCCTGGCACCATAAATGGTTCTGCCTGGCAGAGAGGATTAGAGAAGATATATCAAAGAATTTATAACATAAAATAACCTAGACTTTTCCAGCCCAGCATTGTAATCAGTATAGATTGCAAAAGAGCAACCACACCAGAGGATTATCTTAAGACTTTGAAAGAAGAAAAAGAGACTGATCTTTGCCAGCAGATGGTATATTACAGAATACTTGGTAGGCAGGGCTAAATTGAGAAGGTTTATGTGTGACTTATGTGCTGGACATTTGCTTTTCAACAATCTGAGTAGTTGACATGTAAATATTTTCTCAAAAATATTTAAAACCATACTGTCTATGTTGTTATAGAGTCACAAACAAAATTATATAAAATCATAAGAAATATTTTGAACATTATCTTTGAAATTCAGTATTCTGAAATTTTGAAAGTTATTAACTGTCAAGAACTATGGAGTATGAGCAAAAAAATTTTTGATACGTATGTTTGTGGAAAAATGTAAAAATAAACAAATAAATGGAAAAAATATGTCCTTGTTTAGCATAAACAGCAGAGCTCTATCATTTAGCAATTCATTATTATGGGATGTAGATATTTCAATGAAATACAGATTTATAAATATCCTCTTCAAAAGATGTAGTGGACTGGCCTTGTAGTACAGCAGTTAAATGTTGTGCAGAAGAATCCAGATCCCACATGGGTCAACCAGGGTTCAAATCAAGTTCCAGCAGCATGAAAAGCATACTGGGTGTGCACATATTCTGGATCTTGACAGGATGGAGTAATGAGGAAAAAGGATTGTGTACTGGCCAAGTCCAATTGGAGGATGGTGTTTCATCATATCTCTTTCTTTCTTTTACCCCACCCCCTGTCTACCTTATAAGAAAGTATACAGCCCTAGCATATAAAAAAGGTAGTAATTATTCATTGATGTTTGGCCTGACACAAAACACAAGTATCAGGAATTACTTGGAAAAAATGGAGCCTCTTGCATTTACTTTGGGAATAATCCTTGGTTAGCCTTACTCGCCTTTTTATCCAACATGAATGACATAATCTGCCATTTTAAGGTTGGTTTCTGCTAGCTACAGTGACTTTGCTATCTGTTTGTACTTTATCTTATTAGCTTTGATTATACTGAATTTTCAATAAACCCAGTGAACACATTTTGCCCAACTTATCAACATCTCTACCAGTTTGTGTTTCCAAATGGAATGAGGCCTGAACTAGAGCATTCGTAACAGATGTGTAAAAGTTATATAAGAGATATTGCAAATAAAAAAATAGGCAAGTATGATTAATAAGGAGTGTTAAAGATGGTTACAAAAGAATACACACAGGGGTCAGAGACAAAAACTTGAAGGGACAGGCGAGTTTTCTAAGACAATATACTGAGGATTGTTTTTTTAAAAGAGTTAAATTGGCACCAGCAATCAGTATGGTGGCTAAGGCTCTAGACTCTCCCATGGCTGGCTGCGGTTTGAATGCCAGACCTGGTGGCTTACTTCCTGATTCTCTCTCTCTCTCTCTGGTAAGCACATGTGCTCTATAGCAATTTAAAATAGTAATAAATAAACTAAATAAATAATTCTTAAAAAAAATAGCCGAATAGTATTAATGTAATCTCAAATCTGTTACGTTCACAGACTAAAAAAACTAGCATCGTGCTTATAAAAGGGAACTTCAAAAAATTTGTGGAGAACAATGGAATTAAAGGAGGAATTCATTGAGGCCAGCAGGTGACATAGTAGTTAAGGTGCTACACTCCCACATAGGCCACCACAGTTTGAGTCCCAGATTTGGTGGCTTAAAAATCATGCCGGGCATGAGTGCATGTGTGTCCAAAATCCCAGGAGGGGAACGAAGGAGAAGGGATTGCGGTGTGACCATCCCCCCTGGGGGGTGATTTTTCGCTTTCTCTCTCTGTCTCTCCAGCAAGTGCACGCACCCTATAGCAAAAATCTCTCTAAAAAATAATATATATGAGCTCATTTTGGTTCAAAAAGATTGAAACACTTGCATAATTTTTATAATATGCTTTTTCTATGAATTTCCGTGTATATACCTCTACGATATATGTCCACCATGGTGCTTATACCTGCATATAGTATTTGCTAATTCCTACTTATCTAGCATTTTTCAAATTGATATGTTTCAGAAATTTCCAGGAACATAGTTGAAAAACCAATCTGTCCATGTAATTTGTTCTTGCTCCTTAAACTAAACTCTTCTATAGTTGTCTATTCGTTACTTTCATTACTCCAATTTTCCAAGCTCATTTTAAAGAGTTGAGAAATGTACTTGAATCAACCTATGGCCATCAGCAAAGTAAGAAGTATGATATGAACATGTGTACCATTATTATAATTTGTAAACAAGACAAAAATAATAGTACCAAAATTAATGAAAAATCCACATAACAGCAACTCGTCACTGCATATCTTGCATTTGATTCTCAGGAGAAAGCGATGATAACTAAATAGACTAACAGAGAAGGGAATTTTTGTTAAGTATGAGATTTTTAAAAAGAAATATTTTATTTAACTTTATTTATTATTATTATTGTTATTATCATCATCATTATTATTATTTTGTAATTTGACCAGAGAAAGAGGGAGAGAGAAAGAGAAAGTGAGAAAGCAAGCACCAGGTCCAAGACTGAAACCACTATCAGCCATGTGGGAGTCAAACATCTTTAACCACCACACCGCCTGCTGGCCCCAGAGAAGGTTTTGTTTTGTTTTTAAAGAGATTTTTGCCTTAGTGCACGTGCACTGGTCAGAGAGAGAAACAGAGACAGTGAAAGGGAAAGTGAGAAATACCCCCCCGGGGGGATGGCCATGCTGCAATCCCTTCTCCATTCTCCTTCTGGGATCTTGGTCACACTTGGCAAACATGTGTTAGTTTCAAGCGCCTGGGTCCAGGATTCAAACTGTGGTCAGCCATGTGGGAGCCCAGTGACGTAACCACTACACGATCAGCAGGCCCCAAGAGAAGGTTTTTAAGATACAAAATATGTCAGAAGGCACAAGGTCAGAGAATATCTCCAGGTCAATGTCCTATACTACTTACATTTAAAGTATTATGTCATTTTAATCTATGCTCATAATGCCGACCTCAAAGGCACAGAGAAATTTTTAAACAGTTTCTATATCACAGAAAAATGTATTAATGCATAATACAGTGTTAGCACTGGATCCATTTCAAGGTATTCTGATTCTTTGTCAAATATTAATTCACATATGGAAATTTATGACAACTCAATTTTTAAAAAGCTGTTTAACCACAGTACTCTAGCCTTCAATACCTTTTGCTGAATGAATGTTGAATGCACCAATTTAAGAAATGATCTCTAGGAAACAGTCTTAGAAGCTAGTATCAAGGGAGAAATGGTACCATATAAAAAACCTAGAGCAGTACTCAGAACTTAGGTGGGATCTGCACAAATAGATGGAATTGTAGCCAATCTGCATATTTTCAGTAATACTGGATGTTTCAGAGCAGATGAAATAAATAGGAGTGGGTGTATTCTGGGTGTATCTAGGCTTGAGATTCAGGTTTATGTGACAGGCCACTAAACTAACTCACTGAAGCTGATTTAATTTTAAAAGTACACTGTAACATTATGCTGTCTTCTATGTTCTGCCTTCATGGATTCCATCTCAACAGAAGAGTTCAAGTTTAAACTGCCTGATGTAAAAGGCTATATACCTGTACCTTTGCTGACCAGGTGGGAAATCTCCCCACATTAGCTGTCCATTACCTAACACCAGTTCAACAGCTGGGGTCATAGAGCAAATACTGTTATCCAGTACACATGTATCTTCTTTCAATCAACTACACAGAATATCTGCACCCTTGGTGCTGGATGGCATCTTAATTGTGAATTATCAGCTATCCAATTCCTATCACAAGTCCAGCTGAGATGATAGATATTCCAAAAGGAAAGCCTAGGGATATTCCTCGAATACAGTGTGATAGCTGGTTAGATTAGTGAAAAGCTAGATATCACAGATTAGTGAAAAGCTAGATATCAGTACTGTTACTCCAGGTCTTCGTAGAAACATCATGCCTTTGATTTTTTTGAAGTCCCAGCCCCATATAAAAAATGGACATTAACAGAAATCCTCTGTACCCTATAGAAAACTATTAGGGAATCATTCTACTATGCTTTTAAATATTCTTCACTTAAAGAACCACAAAATAAAATTTTCTGAGTTCAGAATTAGTAAGAATGTCTTTCCAACAAAGATACACTCTCATTCATCAGGTAACCGATATGTCTCTCCATCCTTGCCTTCCCCCAGCACTTGCAAAACAAAGAAACTTAGAACTACTTTATAGTTTTTCCCTTTTATATGTAATTTTTCCTCTTTATTCGTGATAGAGCTAAAGTGCATGCACACAAACATGACCAAACCCTGTGGAGGGTCTGGTCATGTCAGGAACCCTTTCTTCCCATTTTCTAGTCCGTGGGATCTTGGGTACTTACATGTGAGCCTTGCACCTGTCAGGTTGACCAAGGGATTTGAACTGCAATCACCATGTGGGATCCAGCCTCTCCTGAGTAGCGCATTACTGTTGTACCATGGAGCTAGCCCTGGAACTACTGGATATTCTTATCAGTACCTAGCATTATCCTAAGTTCGATTCTCCAAAATTTCACAAAAAAAAAAAAAAAAAAAAAGCCACTTTTTTTCTGTTTACTTGGAGGTTTTTTTTATACCCTAATCTCAAAGGTAAAGGAATATGTGCATCTCTTATTGTAAGCTGCAGTTGCAAAGATGGCTCAACAATTCACTTGACCCAGCAAATCCCCCAAAATCATGCAAATGAAGAGGTTCAAATCTTCATTTTCACTTTAAGAACATCCATGAAACTGTCCAGGCCAAAAGTATGCATATCTGAAAAGTCACCCAGTATCTGAAATATCTCACTTTACAGAAGCAATGTGTGCCATTCCGCATTACAATGGCGGAGTTGGTAGGCATGCCCAGACGAAACAGTGGGGTTGGACATGGTCAGTGGCCCAAAAAGTGTGCTGAATGTTTCTTGCACATGCTTAAAAATGCAGAGAGTAATGCTGAATTTAAGGGTTTAGATTAAATTCTCTGGTCATTGAGCATGTTCAGGTGAACAAAGCAGCCAGTATGTATTGCTGAGTTTACAGATCTCATGGTCAGATTAACCCATACATGAACTTCACCTGCCACACTGAGACGACCCTCACTGAAAAGGAACAAATTGTGCCTAAACCAGAAGAGGAGGCTGCACAGAACAAAAAGATGTCTCAGAAGAAACTGAAGAAACAAAAACTCGCAGCACAAGAATAAATTCAGCATAATATAAATGCAGATAAAAGTTTAAAAAGAGAGAGAAAGAATATTAAAATTCTATTCTTTGTCCATATCTTTTATTTAAATTAATTTGTATGACTCAAAATACAGATATTTCAAATGACACATATTGGTTTGTCAGAAAAGTCATGACACATTTTTGCAATAGAAAGACAGAAAAAAAAATCATGACTTTTCTGATAACCCAATAATTATAAGCACTTCTTTCCCAAGACTAATTTTGAATATATAGAAGATACAAAAAAAGTTTTAAAATGGAAGTAAAAAAATTATATTTAATTAGCCTACCTAGGCTTTGCTCTTAAATTTTGTATATGCTATATGCTCAGTTACAAGTTTCTAGTTATTTTAAACAATTATCATATATAAATTGGCTTTCTAATTTTTTTATAGATTTTTGCTATAGGGTACATGTGCTCACCAGAGAGACAGAAAGCCAGAAATCACCCTCCCCGGGGTGTGGAGTGGATAGCCACATTGCAATCCCTTCTCTATTCCCCTCTTGGGATTTTGGATATGCATGCATATACACTCTGTGTGTGTTTCAAGTCGCTGGGTTCAGGAATCAAACTGCAGTTAATTATGTGGGAGTCCGGTGCCTTAACCACTACGTCCCTTGCTAGCCCAGGCTTTCCAATTTAATATAAATATTTTAAATTCGAAAATGTGCTACCATATAGTAATTGCCAACATAAGAGCTATTTATCTATTTTTTAAATAGTTATTTATTTTATTTATTATTACTTTTTTAAATTCACTACAGGGTACATGTGCTCACCAGAAAGAGATACACAGAAAGAGAGGGAAAGTGAGAAAACCAGCCTCCAGGCCCAGGACTCAAACCACCAATGGCCATGTGGGAGTCCCGCAACCAAAGTACCATGACAGGTGCTGACCCCATCTATTTATCTTAATGCTTATAAAACTTTCTCCTACTAAAACCATACCTCAAAAACTTGGGTCAGTATTTGCTATATCTAATTACTTTTAAAAATAATGTAGGGCACCTAGATTTAGTCTGCTTTTAATACGAAGTATAATACTACATGAGCTTTATGTCAAAACTGTATTTTAAACCTAACAGGATATGCTTAAAAATTCTAGGTAACTTAATATTTATGGTATCAACTTAGACAATGACCTTGGATATGGTTGATTAAAATTGTTGATGAAAATTTTAAGAAAAGGCATATAAACTGGCATAACTACAATGAACTTACCATTTTCTGGTCTATGTATAAATATACTAGTGGCATTCTAAAATGATTTATGCATTTGAAAGTTAAAGTGAACAAATTCAAAATACCAATATTAAAAAACCTACTTTGGTAATACTTCTTATAATGCTGTCTTATGAGATGTGCTCACAATTTTAAGTTCTGTTCACCTTTCTACACTATAAAATATTGTTCTCATTATTCCATTTTTCATAGGTAGTCCTTTGCAAAATGCTCTGAGTATTGATCTGTACCTACTTTATATTAACTTTCTAAGTGGTGTTGGCTGCTTTGCCAAGATTTTAATAAATTTAATACAGACTTTTTAAATAGTTATTAACGCTCATTAACGCTCATAATTCACAAAGTGCTTTCTATTGCTAATTTGTATTGCTGTCAAGATGCAGCTATTTTCATTACAATGATTATGTTAACATGCATATTTATTAACATGCTAGAAAAATGTTTAAATCTAAAGGGAAGAAAACATCGAGTAAAAACAAGCATTTCATACCGGCACATATACAAACTCTAAAGGGTATTTTATCTGTTTTCACCTGCTTAGAAATGGCCATGGAAGCTATCATTAGAGGAAGTGAATACCGACACTAGGCCATGAGTTTGGCAGAAAACTAGATCCCAAGCAAAACAGAAAAAAACAGTTTCCTAGTAGGGTAACTGCCCATCAAGCCACAAGGCAATTTCAGAAACAACTCTAAAAAGAATTCTATGCAATCACAACTCGGTGATGCTATTCTTCAAACCAGTATTTGCTGTTTTTGTCATACATTCAGAAACCTTAGAGACAATGATTTATTGCTGCATATTTCTTTGGATCTTCATAAAATGTATTGCCAAATATCTATACATCCTGTAATGGGTTGACTGGGAATAAAATTGTTCATCCCATTGGTCATTTCTCAGCAGGCACAACTTTCTTTCACAAACTTCAGTAAAGGAATATAAACAAAAATCAGGAAATAACATAGTTCTTCACAATCACACACAGACCATAATATGTAAAAACTCTAATGCAATAAATTGGGATTTATTTTACAGTCAAAGCACATAGATTTTTAGGGAGTTAAATAGAATTGTAAATACTCAATTTCACTAATTCACCATGCAACTGGAAATACACTATTGTGGAAAGCATGTTATGTTGTCTGTAGCTTATGAATATGATTCAAGTAAAACCAATAGGTTTCATTCCTATGTGGAGGAAGTTAGCTTCATTCTTTTCCTCTGATTACATCTAAAAATGCATGGCCACAAAATAGTGCCAGATTAATGCAAATTCATTCTCACTGCTAGAGAAGCATAGGTTGTTATTGATGGTGGGTCAATATCCACATCAAATCACACATTATTGTATATAAATTACACAGTACCAGCTATCATGAAACAAATAAGAGGGCAAGAGGGTCCTTTCCCCAGAGGAGACTAAAATCTAAATGAGATAAGCAGATTGACATACATGCACGAAACTACTGTTGAGCATAAGCAGGTAGAGGTAAATGTATATAGTAAAAAAAAATGAATGTTGAGGGAATGTATAGTAAGAGAGTGATTGGGGATATGGCAAGTTAATGATGGTTTATAAAAGGAATTTTTAAATATTTGCCTTCAGCAGAAAATATAATGAAATGACTTCTTAGAGCCTTTATCATCTGAGTGATTAAATACCATATGCATTAGAAATTCATGACTCCATTTAATATTCTAAATGATTGTGCTGTAAGAATGTTTAGTAAAACTATTGGTATATATGCATATGTGTGTAGTGAGTATCTGTGTGTGTTTATGTGAGCACTTATGTATGTGTTATTTTACTAGATGCACAAGAAGAAACTAGTTAAAACTGGTAAGAAAGGAAAACAGCCATAGGAGGGCAAATGTTTAGGTTCTAATGAACATAAAGTCTGAATAACAATTATGTAAGAGTTTTAGGAACTACTTTCTTCAATATTTAAAAAAAATTATAAGTATCTATTAGGGTTTGGTAAGTACAAGAAAATAATGGAATGCTCAGAGATCCTCTAGTATTATGGAGAAACATTTTTCTTACTCTTTAAAATAATTTCTAAATACTAATCTTCTATTTCCAATAGCAAAAGTAATAGGATTGGAACTAAGCAAAATATACGAAATAGAGGTTTCAAGCTGGAAGGCTCCAATCTCATTTACATATAGAAAGACCTAGGCCAAAGAGGTCCACTGACTAGACCAAAGTCACTGAACAGAGTGAACAATCAAGGACTAGAAATCAGATACCTTAACTGGCTACTTCTCAATTTAGTACACCAGATAGCTTTGCTTTATATAAAGGGAAAGGGGTCAACAAAATTTAATTTCATTAAGGATAATAAACCTACATGATTCTACTTTTTCCAATATTCTGAACTAGTTAATATTGTTACCTAGACAGAATTTAGCTTGTTATTTCAATGATTTTAAGGATAATTATCCTATGTATAATTGTAGTGGGTTGGATAGCATCCACCCTGAACCTCAGAACATGACCTTATCTGCAATTAGGGTCTTTATAGGTATAATTAAGGTAATCGATGGAGATAACATTACATTGGATTAGGGTAGGCCATCAATCCAATTAGAAGGTCCTTATAAGAGATAAACTTGGGCCAGCTATAGTCCTAGTAGCTAAGGGAGCCAGATTCCACATGACCAACCACAGTACAAAACTCAGTCCTGCTATCTTGAAAAATGTGCAGGAAACATGCATGTGAATATGTATACATACTTGTTCAAAATCCAGATGAGATGGAGAAATGGAGAAGAGATTGCAGCATAACCATGCCCCATTAGGGGGTGCTGTCTCCCTTTTTCTTTCTCATTTCTCTGTCTGATGAGTGCACGTGCCCTCTGACCTGGTAGTTAAGGTAGTTGGTTTCCACATGGTCACTATATGTTGAATCCCAATGATGGTTGCTTGAAAAGCATGTATGCATGTGTGACCCAAATCCCAATAACATTGAGAAATGTACAATGGATTGCAGTGTGACCATACCCCATAGGGAGGTGTGTTCTCCCTCTCCTCTTTCCAGTTCTCTGGGTGTCTGATAATGTTCTGATGGCAAATCAATAAACAAAACTGTACAACATCAAAACAAAAACAAAAGAAAACAAATGTAAAAAAAAAAAAAAAGAAAGAAAAAAACAGAGACACAGAGAAAAACACACAAGGACAGAGGCAGAAATTGGAGTCATGCTGCCACAAGGCAAGGAATGCCAGAAACTAGAAGAGGGGAGAAAAGATCCTCCCCTAGAGCCTTTGAAGAGAGCTTGCTGACAAGATCTTGACCTCAGACTTCTGGCTACCAGAAGTGTGAAAGAATAAATTTTTGTTGTTTTAAACAACTGATTTTGTGGTAACTACAGAAATCCTCAGGAACTGAAATAATATTCAACAATTCTTGTTTAATTTCAAGCATTCTTCTGCTACTATCAGGGATGTTCAAAAGGTTCATGGAAAGTGCACATTATGAAAAAATTATGTAAGGATTTCAGCATTCTTTTACACCAAAATAAATCTGTACTTTAATTCAATTTTGATACAAATTTCTGAAGTACCCTCATACAAGACACTATGCATTCATAGTAATTTTTTCTTTATTTTCTGTATAGCTTCCTTTTGGAAAATTATTATTAAATTAGGAATCATTACTTACTTTTTAAAAAGAAATATTCTCTTTTCTCATTCTTTTATTATTTAATTTTATTTATTATTATTTTTAATTTGCTATAGAACACATGTACTCACCAGAGACAGAGACAGAAAGAGAGAGAGACAAAGAGAAGACTGCCAGGTCTAGGATTCAAACCACAGTAAGCCATGTGGGAGTCCAAAGCCACAGTCACCACACACCTCCTGGCCCCCAAAGTATTAATCATTATTAATATTATTAAATCATCCTCACTCTTTGCTTAATTCTTACGTTGCTTTATTCCTGTCTGATATTTTAAGCAGTTGTTTCATTACTTTTATTTATTTGTCTCTTAAGGCAACTAATTGGCTGTTAGTTTGGTTGTGGATTTGTTGGTTTCTAATAGGAAGGTTAGGCCTTTTAAAGTAGAGGGTGGCAAGAGAGAAAAATCTTACAACTTATATTTAGTTTCAATCTGGTAGAAACAGATTTTGTTTCACTTCCCAGAGGGGGTATATGCTCAACAGATAAAGAGAGGTAGAGAAGCAGAGATAGAAGGAAAAAGAGGGGAAAAGTACCTTTACTCCCAGTCAGGCATGGTCATATCACAATCTCTTCTCTTTTTCCATGCATGGTCATGCAACATATGTACTATGCCTGAGATTCAAATCAAGGTCAGCCATATTGAATCTGGCTTCCTTAACCAGTAGACCCCAAGGCAAGCTCAAAGGTGTGGTTTATACTATGGAATGGTTAAAGGTAGGAATATGTTTCTTTTTAATAAAAATGTTTGGAAGTTCTGTGTTAATAAAGTTTTAAATGTTTCTTTTCTGTAGGCTTTCTAAATGCTTTTTTTGTTCAATGTGAGTTGCCTAGAGAAGAAAATACTATGCTGCACTATCAGAACTTATTTACCTATATGATATGGACACACATCCTACCACTACCACTTTTGGTTTGGGTTTTGTATTTTGCTTCTTTGTGGTATTTTGAAGGGGTAGGTTGAGGAGAGTATCTCCTTGTAAGAAAAAAAAAAAACATTTTGGGTCAGAGTGGAAGGGTAGATATAAGACTAAGGAGAGACCACTACTGGAGGTAGCTTTTTTTTCTCCTCCTTCCAAACCTATGTGCGAACATAATCACACTAGTGGCATTTCATGGCAGCAGTGTATTACATTTCCTCATTTTCCCAACTTCTAATGTAACAAGGAATAATGCTACGTGCTGAATATGTAAGATGAAAAAAATCTTAGTTCTAGCTCTGAAGGAGTTCTTCATGCAATAAGTATCCTTCTCGCCTTATTAAAGTTACTATACTAGCTAGTACCTGACGGGCTCATAACTTCTCAGAAGGAGCACTCTCCGCAATCAACTTCTCAGGGAACAGTCCTGGGTGGATAAATTCTGGACTACATCATCCTGCCTCCTGCTTCCTCACAATTGATTAGGGGCAGGTGCCTGGACCATGGCATGACAAGCATTCAAGTAGGCTTGCTAACTTAGGTAGGTTGCCATAAAAAGCTTTGTCCATGCAGAAACAAATTTCTGACCACAGTCCCCTATCTGCAATTTGAACTGAGTAATACAAAGATGGTCACGCAGTTCGTATCAGGAAAAGAAGCCAAATTATGCATACTCCATGGTAACCCTGGAACATCAGGGACATTCACCACAAATTTCTATAACGGGGTTGACAAAGGCACATAACAAAAATAACTGGGTTCCAGCACTACCTTGAGATGTCAAATGACCTTCCATACCCACCTCCATGAAGACAGAGATACAGACAGAAAGCAAGAAATCCCCCCCCCAGGGGGAGGGGTGGCCACATCGCAGTCCCTTCTCCATTCTCCTCTCAGGATCCTGGGCATGCACACACACACGCCTGGCCACATCGCTGTCTTTAGAATTTCTATGAGATTCCTTTCTCTCTTACTTCAATGTGTAACATGGTCTTCCTGCTTCCACTCAGTGTTGTCCTTTAAAAACATATGTCAGGAGTCAGCAGATGGTGTAGTGGTTATGTCGCTGGACTCCCACATAGCCAACTGTGGCTTGAGTCCTGGACCTGGTGGCTTGAAATTCATGCCGGGCAGGTATCTCGGAGTGCCCAAGATCCTGGGAGGAGAAAGGATGGTGGTGTGACTGTCCCTCTTGGGGAGTGATTTCTCAATTTGCTCTCTGTCTGTCTGTCTGCCTCTCTCCCTCTTTCTTTCTCTCTGGTGATCACACATGCCCTAAGACAAAAACCTCTAAGGAAAAAAAAAAAAAAAAGGAAGGAAAAACGTAGGTCAGGTCATGCCATTCCTCTCCTCAAAATCTGCTAACACTGGACCAGCAGTTAGCGTAATGGCTATGTCGCTGAACTCCCATGTAGCCGAACGCGGTTCAAATTCCAGACACGGTGGCTTAAAGTCACACAGGGCACGTGTGCGTGTGTGCCCAAGATCCTGAGAGGAGAATGGAGGAGAAGGGATTGCGGCATGGTCAACCCCCCAGGGGGTGATTTCTCGCTTTCTGTCTCTATGTCTCTCTCTTTCTGGCGAGCGCACGACGCGCCCTGAAGCAAAAACCTCTCCAAAAAAAAAAAAAAATCTGCTAACAGCTATCCAGCTCACATGGAGTGAAAGCCAAAGTCCTTCCACTGGTTCACAAGGCTCTACCTTATGTTCTTCCAGCCTCCCAGCCTCCTCAACATTCTGGGAACATACCAAATATGCTCCCAGCTCCAGCATTTGCTCTTGCTGTTTCTTCTTTCTAACAGGATTCCTCTTCCATTTAACTATATAGCTCACTCCCACACTTCCTTTAGACCTCTCCCCAGATGTCACTAAAGTCAGGGAGGCCTTTGCTGACTGTCTGATATAAAATAGTTAACACCTCCTTCCCAGCACATACCACAAACTAACATCTTCTGTACATTTTTTTAATGCTAGAGAGTGCAGGTGCACACACATGTACATGAGAGAAAAGCACAGTGAAAGAGAGAGAGAGAGAGGTACCCTCAATAGGGTCTCACAATACCATGATCCCCTTTCCGGGCTCTCCAAAAGCTTAAGATCCTTGGCACCTGCACATGCATCCCCAGCATATTTTCGGCTTGACCCAAGGATTCAGACTCAAGGTTGGTCATAATGCTTCCAATCTTGCATGGCACTTGCCTACTGCTGTGCCACAGTCACTGAGCCTTATATATGCCTTTTAAAAAAAAAGTCTGGCACCAGCAGATATTCCGGCTATGTCGCTGGACTCCCATGTGTTCGACCACAGTTCGAGTCCTGGACCCGTTGGCTTCGAGTCCTGGACCCGGTGGCTTAAACTCACACCAGGCGCGTGTGCGTGCATGCCCAAGATCCTGAGAGGAGAATAGAGGAGAAGGGATTGGGGCATAACCACCCCCCTAGGGGGTGATTTCTCGCTTTCTATCTCTCTGTCTCTGTCTTTCTGGCGAGCACACACACCCTATAGAGAAAACCTCTCCAAAAAAACAAAAAGTCTGACCTCTCTTATTACATTCTAAGCTCCATAAGGATAATCCCCATTTTGATAAAAGGGATTTATTTTTGTTATTATTTTTAAGGATATCCATGTGATATGTAAAAGCAAAGCACATAATATTAAATGCTATTTACTGAAATGTTCCAGTTTAAGGTATTACCAATGAAAGTTTATTCTTAATATAAAACAAACATTTACTTAAGTTATCAGATGATGGAAAATTGGAATAAATACCATATAGATGGCATTTGAATTGCTGTAGTTATCACCTCCAATGTATCCACAAAGGCAAAGAAGTCCCAACTTTACACAGAACAATGTGGTCTTCAAAAAAAAACACTAAACTTTACTATGCAATTATATACAAGGGGGTCTTCAAAAAGATCCATGGAAAAATGCCTATTAAGAAAAAATACACATTGATATCAAATTTTTACACCACATTAAACTTATACTTCAACTGCATTTTCCCATGAACTTTTTGAAGTTCCCACATATATTGTTGACATTGTACTTCAAAAAAAAATTTCATAGGTTAACTCAAAATGTAGAATTTCAGATTTTCTTTTTTAATCAATGAAATACAGGCCCATATGGTATTGTGCTGTCATTAAAAATTTCTCTGAGTTACATGACTAAATTCTCTATAACTCCAAAAGTAAGATTTGTTTCTTCAGATGGTAGATGAATAAAAAGGTGTTTCCTATTATTATCTTTTACACTTTTTGCTGAAAGGTTTCATGGTATTTCTTTTCTAATTCAAGTCAGACAAATTTTCATGAAAGAAATAAAGTCAAAATATTTAGTATGTGACAACAGTGAAAGGAGGATGTTTTAAGAGACTCTCCTTACTGTGAGATAGTACACAGTAGCTATTAAGGACCCAAACTGTGGGGATATATGGCCTGAGTTGAAATTGTAGCACAGACAACTATTAGCCATGTAACCTTAAAATGGACCAAATTATTTAACCTCTCTGAGCTTCAAGTTCCGCATGTATAAAACAGGAATGATACCTTTAGTAGTGATGCCATGGTTGTATGTGTACATATGTGTTTGTGTTACAATAAATACTATGCTATGTATGTGTGTGTGTATATGATGTCTTTTAAAAAATGCTTATAGAAATGCCTGTAGGGCATCTAGGAAGACATTAAAACATAGAGTTTGAATTTCAAGAGACCAGTCTGAATTGGAAATGTAAATCTAATATTTATCACAAAGATTATATGCACATATATAGTCACACAAACACTTTCACTCTTAGTACATGGCAGATAATAACTACTATATGAATGTTAAAATGTTCACCCAGCCTGTGGTGTGGTGGTTAAGGAGGCTGGATTCCACATGGCTAACTGCATGGTTCAAGTCCTGGATGCTGTGAAATCCTTAAAGGAAGGAAAAATGGTAGAGAAGGGGTTGCAGTGTGAGCATTCTGTGTGTGTGTGTATGTGTGTGTGTTTTGTGTTACCTCAATCCCTCCCTCTCTCTAGTGAGAGCAGGTGCCCTTTTTGCAAATGTTTAAAAGTGTCAAAATGTTATTTATTTATTTTTATGAAAGAGGGATAGATAGGTATTCTTGACAGGGTCTTGTCATGCCACAGTCCTATTGCTCTAGCCTCCCAGCTAGCTAGGATGACCACAGGCACACACCACCATACCCAGCCTGTTAAGTTTGATCCAGGAACTGAACCTGGGCCCTCTACACAGCCACAGCCTCAGCCTGGATCAGCAGTGCCTTGAAGCTTGAGACACTGTGGCTGGGCCGTAGTACTACTTTTAATAAGCATCTCTAAAGTAAATAAAAATTAAACTAATCAAATGAAAGTTAACTGACCCAGCCTGGTGGCACATGGGTAGCAAACTAATGCAGCTCTGGAAGACATATAGCTTACTATGGGTTTAGATTCCCAGCTCATTTTGAAATTACATTGGGTGCATGCATGTACCCAAGATCCTGACAAGATGAAGGTCTAAAGAAAGGGGGCCCCATCGAAGGGGTCTCTCTCACTCATGCATGCACACTTTCTATCATAAATAAAAGAACGTTTAAAAAGAAATGTTTAGGGCCAGCTCTGAGGCCCAATGGCTAGAGGAGTCATATTCCACATGGCTAACCACAGTTTCAGTCCCACCTCCAGCAGCTTGAGTGAAATGCCAGGTGCATGCATTTGCATTCCTACAATTCTAATGCGATAGAGAAATGAAGGAGAAGGACTTGCTGTGTGACCACATCTCACTGGGAGGTAATTTTTCCTTCTCCCCTCTGTCTCTGGCAAGCACACGCACTCTCTGGCAATTAAAACAAAACAACAACAACAACAAAACCTTTAAAAAAATGAAAGTTAACAGTTAAATATATATATTTATGTGTGTGTGTATATATATATATATATACACACACATATATATATGTGTATTATAATTTAATGAATGAAAATGATTTTTGATGGTTACTTTTTTGATTGCTATTATAAAAAATAAACAGAAATGTTTATTTAAAAAGAATTTATATATCACATATTATAATAGAAATATCACTAAACTTAAAGTAAGTAAAAGTAACAAAATGAGAAGCATTTGGCGGCATGGAGGTTAAAGCAATTGGATCCCATATGGTCGACTGAACAGTTAAAGTTCTAGTCTAGATCCTGGACCCGGTGGCTTGAAAATTACACCAGGTGTGTGGGCGTATGTGCCTAAAATCCCAAAAGAAAAATGAAGAATAAGAGACTGCGGACTAGCCATCCCCCCACGGGGTGATTTCTCATTTTCTATCCTGTCTTTCTTTTCTGGAGAGAGCACATGCCCCACAGCAAAAACTAAATAAATAAATAAATAAATTCTAGTAATTACAGTAATAGTAATATTAAGTTTAATATGGGAATCAGCAGATGGCATAGAGTTATGTCACTGGACTCTGACATGGCCAACCACAATTCAAGTCCCAGACCCAGTGAAGAAAATAACACCAGGTGCGTGGGCATGTGTGCCAAGATTCCAGGAGAGAATGGAGGAGAAGGGACTGTGACATGGTCATCCCTCCTGGGGGATGATTTCTCACTTTCTCTCTCAGTGTTTCTGTCTCTCTCTCTCCCTGGCAAGCGCAAGCACCCTAAGGCAAAAATCCTCTAAAAAATTTTTAATATGAAAGTAATTTCAAATTTATTCATTCATAGTTAATTTAGAATTAACATATATATGTGTGTATATATATCTATATAGATATATATACACATACACAAATATATAACTTCATATACCTATGAGCTACAGAAAAAAATTCCAAGTGGATAACTGTCATTAATTATGCTTTCTAATTTCCTCAGGCTTAATGTCCCTGCTCAAAATAGTCCCTTTGTTTTGTATCTTATCCTCAAAAGTATGAATCACATACAAGACAGGACTGTAGAAGGGCACTACTAGCCAAATCATTCACCAAAAAACTGACTATGTCCAAAAATTGAAATATCGCTAAACAAAATTGAAACATGTGCATCCCAGGTAAGTTATTTAAAATGAATTTTAAAAATCTGCTACCCGTGGGATCAGCAGTTAGTGTAATGGCTATGTCACTGGACTCCCATGTAGTCGACTGCGGTTCAAGTCCCAGACCCAGTGGCTTAAACTCATGCTGGGTGTGTGTACGTGTGTGCCCAAGATCCAGAGAGGAGAATGGAGGAGAAAGGATTTCGGTATGGCCATACCCCCTGGGAGGTGATGGGAGGTGATACCTTCTGTCTCTCTGTCTTTCTGGCGAAAGCACATGCCCTATAGCAAAAATTTCTCCCTCCCCACCTCCACAAAAAAAAAAAAAAAAGAAAAAAAATCTGCTACCCTTACCATATGCCAAATATGCATGTATGAAACAATCCAGCGATTACATTCTCTAAAAATGTGTGTTGAAATCTACTCATATTATATCTAGTTCTCCCATTGCAATCCCTTACCTGCAGCAGAATCCCAATAAAGCATGATTCCATTCAGAAGAACGGGGTGTGGGGAAGGGTGGTAATTACTTATTAACTAAAAAGAACCCCAAGGAATATGGAGAAAGAATATTTCCTCTTAGAAAGTAAAAGAGAGATTGATTTTCTGCCTTAAATTTACCTGGTGTACATATCTCAATGTATAAGTTGATAGGGCACAAAAGTAGTTTAGCATCCCAAACAAAATAGGTTTCCCCCCTAGTTTTGGAGGCATACTCCTAGAGCAGGGAGAAAAGTAATTAATCATTCACTGGCCAGGTGAATCAACTTGGACATTAGGAGCATGACATATAGTGATAGCGATAAATATCAGATTATAAGGTGTTTTTTTTTTTTTGGAGAGGTTTTCGCTATAGGGCGCATGTGCTCGCCAGACAGAGAGAGAGAGACAGAGAGACAGAAAGCGAGAAATCACACCCCAGTGGGGATAGCCACGCCGCAATCCCTTCTCCTCCGTTCTCCTCTCAGGATCTTGGGCACACATGCACACGTGCCCGGCGTGAGTTTTAAGCCACCGGGTCCAGGACGCGAACCGTGGTCGACTACATGGGAGTCCAGTGTCATAGCCATTATGCTAACTGCTGGTCCCACTACATTTCTTTAAATATGTTATTTTTAAGAAAATACAAACATTTTGTCACTCCCACACACCTACCCAACCACCCTCTACACAGGGAAAAATATGTTAAAGACAAAAGAAAAAAGATTATAAAGATTTCTTCAAAAAAAAATCTATAATCTTTGCTTTATAGAAAAAAAAGAAAGAAAGAAAGGAATAAAGACAGAAAAACTGAAAATATAAACTTAGAGAAATGAGAATAAGTCACTCGATAAGTGCTAGCACTGAGCATCAGGATTCATAAACAACTATCTTTATCACATTTGAATTAATCAATTTCTAGGTTTAGCAAGAAATAACAATATAAAAATAACAAGCTAAATCCAAACATTGAAAAAAACCTAATGTAAAAAAAGAAGTTTAAAATGTGTGTTCTTTTTTTTTGGGGGGGGGGGGGTTTCGTAACTGGCCTGCTGCCTA
>NW_006204341.1:2342737-2343268 GCF_000334495.1 Tupaia belangeri chinensis
AGTTCAAAGCAGTTGGAAAAGTAACAAGTTGCCAAAAGGTGCTAGTTGAGACCTTTTGTTGAAAAATTCTACTTTCTAAAAGTCAACAGGTCAAAATTACCCAGAGCTGGAGACAAGGGGCTTTGGAAAAATGAAACATGTTTTCATGCCTCAATCAGCAGATTTAAAATGCTACTGAACCACAGTGGGGTAAATGTGGCCCTTGGTGGTCAGATAATCAATGGCTTGCTTGATAGTCTTGGTGCTCAGGCCACAGAGCTCAGCTTGGAGCTTAAAGAGGTTCTTCCCTTCCTGACAACGGCACTCTTGAATCCACCACAACACCTCCTTGCTTATGTGGTTGAGGCAACTCTCATGATCCTCGGTGACTTCGATTTCAGACTGGGCTCAGGAGCACTTTCTCCAGCAGTGACTCCACAGGCTTTCCTCCACATCATGTGGGCATTGACCATTCCCAGAATATGTGTGGTAAGCTCGTTCATTTCCTCCAGGAGGCAGATGGTCAAGACCTCAAGACTCCTGGTTCCTGCT
>NW_006204341.1:2343310-2344015 GCF_000334495.1 Tupaia belangeri chinensis
TGATTTCTTCTAGTCCACAGCCGGGCATGGACTGGCTTGGAGGTCATATCATCAATTTTATAAAGAATGTAGTTTGGAGCCCTCTCTGCCTGTCTGATTATCCCCACGACAGAGACCTGGGAAACCTCAATTTCCCTAATCTTGAACACACTGTTGGTCAGAGCGGAGGTGAGCAGCTGGTTTATACAGCAAGGTACAACATCCCAGAATCAGGTCCTGAGTCTATTAGCAACACGTGTCTGATGTCTCTCAGATGGCTTATCACTGCCATAACTAGCTCCACCAATGGCAGGGTTGCTGCCAATGTTCCCAAAACCACTGTTACTGATTTTAAGGACACCTCAGTCAGAGAAGAAAAGAGATTAGGCTCTTGTCAGGGAGCTCCTCCACAGGTTGGCTTTAGGCTCTATTGAAGGTTAAAACCAAATGCAGAGACAAAGGCCTGGGGTGTGAGATGCAACCAGCTTAGAACTACATCTACAGCCAATCAACCACCGGCATACAGCTGCCTCCAGCGAATCAGAGTGTGCCAAGTTGTCGCCTGACTCCCATAATCCTCGGGGTGTGCGGGTGGTTGTTATGCTATATTTTCAAAGCCCCTCTCTCGCAGTCTTTTTTTTTGGAGAGGTTTTTGCTATAGGGCATGTGCACTCACCAGACAGACAGAGAGAGACAGAGAGACAGAAAGGGAGAAATCACCCCCCA
>NW_006204341.1:2344125-2350973 GCF_000334495.1 Tupaia belangeri chinensis
ACCACGGTCGACTACGTGGGAGTCCAGTGACATAGCCATTACGCTAACTGCTGGTCCCTCTCGCAGTCTTTATAAATGCATTTTTATTAGTCCTCCCATCCTTCATTCTTGAATGGCACAACTTCTATAGTCACTTGTTAAAGACTCATTTACTTATTCAATCAACTATTCAACAGAAATTTCTAAAACAGGCAAGTGCTTGGCAGTGTAGTTGGGTGCTATAGGTTATATGCGGGGGTGGGGGGAGAGACCATTGGGATTATTGTTATCAAAGAACTCAAGTTCATTGAGTTCATTAAAACTAGAAGCATTCTGGAAGGAATAGTGGGACGACTACTTATGAATAATTACCATATTACACAGCAAATCACAGCATAGTTTTCTAATTAGCATGATTTTCTAATTATTTTGCCAAATATGTTACAAATATAAATAAATTATATATATCAACTTATATATGAATCCAAACTGAATGACTGAGCTCTAAATTACTTTCAAGGCTCTACAGACAGCTTAGAAAAGTATAAGACTTTGGCCTACTATATATCAGGCAAAAAATGAATATAAGTTTTTTATATACTGATATCCAATAAATTCTTTTTTTTTTTGAAAGTTTTTTGCTATAGGGCGCATGCGCTCGCCAGACAGACAGAGAGAGACATAGAGACAGAAAGCGAGAAATCACCCCCCGGGGGGACGGCCACGCCGCAATCCCTTCTCCTCCATTCTCCTCTTGGGATCTTGGGCACGCACGCACATGCGCCCGGCGTGAGTTTAAGCCACCGGGTCCGGGACTTGAACCATGGTCGACTATGTGGGAGTCCAGCAACATAGCCATTATGCTAACTGCTGGTCCCGATATCCAATAAATTCTGAACTTAAGAGTCTACCAATTATGTAAGTACATCTTGGAATGTTTTAATATTACATTCAAATTTTTTCTTTATAAATTTTTATTAATTTAAAGGTTTTTTTTACAGTTAATAAAGGGTTTTTAGCATCCACTACTGGCAAGAAACAACTTCTTTAACTATCATTCGTAGATAGGTAATAACCTAAATGTGTACAATTTTGAGTTTATTCATTATTTTCCCTGTTTAAAATAATTTAGTCTGCTATCTCAAAATTAAAGAAATTTGGGACCAGCAGTTGGCGTAATGGCTGTGTCGGACTCCTATGTGGTCAACCATGGTTTGAGTCTCAGACCCAGTGGCTTAAACTCATGCCAGGAGCGTGTGCATGTGTGCCCAAGATCCTGAGATAAGAATGGAGGAGAAGGGATTGCGGTATGGCCATCCCCCCTGGGAGGTGATTTCTCATTTTCTGTCTCTGTCTCTTTCTGTCTTTCTGGCGAGTGTACTCGCCCTATAGCAAAAACCTCTCCAAAAAAAGAAAAAGAAATTATAGAAATTTGTGAATACTATGTATAAAACTTATAGAAGATATGCAGTTATACCTATATCTCGAGAATCAAGCAAATAAAATCATATAGACAAGAAACTTAATTTGTTTTGTAAACATGTAATAATCATGATTAGGGCACACAAATAGATCTCCATGTAAATGTGGATATTTAACTTCTGTCTTATATTTTATACAAGCAAAGAGGAATTAAACATTCAAGTAATATTTGTATTCTTAAAAATTATACATTATTAGAGATCAGATTAATAATTAAATATAATTTTGAGATGTCTATAACCTTATAATCAGATATTGCTGTTTTATTAGTTCACATCAGACTTCTAGTCAGAAAATCTTGAGGTTAAAATATCATAGCTGATTAGGGTTCCAAACAATTATATGCAGTATAAATTGTATGAATCACATCAAAGTAACAGTTACCTACCTGACAGGATTGCTGGTTAAAGAAACCCTCAGGGATTCTAGGAAGTTAAGAAGTTTCTCATCTGAAATACCAGATCGTAATTCATGAACATATTCTTGTGATGACAGTGTGCATTCATGTTTGCTGTTTTTCAGTCCACCCTGTAAAATAAGAAATAAAATTTTAGGCAAACATCAGCTCAAAAACATTTTTAAGTAAAATAATGTATAGAATATATCGATATTTTACTGTATAAAAATGTGTGCATAGTGCTAGGCCCTTAAAATTCTTGATCATACAATGAACACAGCAAAACTGTGTTGTGTATATCTTAACATTCTCTTCACCTTCATTTAAAAGAAAATTACACTGGTGGTGATCATGACCTGAATAGAATATGAAACTGAATTGCATAAATGTCACTGAGAGGGGTATTTAAATTTACAATCCAGGCATTAGGATTAACGTTAGCTGGTCCTCCTTAATCCAAAGGATGAATATTTAAAAATCAACTTATTAATTTTCCTTATTGAGATATTTATATCCAATTCCACAAAATACAGCAAAAAATTCATATAAAACATTATACATAACTAAAATCTATTGAAAGATATCAGAGTATCAGCCTATCTTAAAAATAAGTGAAAACGGTTATTAAAATGCAAAACAATATAGCTTCCAATTAGCATGCTAATTAAGCAAATCAGTCTAAAGCATCCATTCACCAGTTCCCAACTATTCCTTCTAACTGTGACTCCCATGTTGTAGATTAATCTTAAAAAGTCATTAAATACATTTATCTGATAGCAACTAGTTTTTAGTTTAATTTCCAATGTACATGGGGTTATTTCTAGAACTCATTATCTCATCACAGCTCCTTAGCTTCATCACCTTGTTAGAATTATATAAGTAGTTCAGGGAAAAGGCTGGGAAGAAAACATCATCAACACATTTACTGTACTAATAACTCATAGTTTCACATTCTAGACATACCTAATCATAACTGCCCCTTTCTATATTATAAATGTATCCCAATGGATCAAGAGTCTAGCCTGAATCCCATCTGACAAGTTCACAAAAATTATGTTCAGTTTCTGCTAAATATCTAAGTTAACATAAGGAAAGTAATTTTTCCCCTATTAGACAGCAGTCGTATCAATAAAGGATATGGATTTTTTAAAAAATAATGTGTTAATAATGAGAAAAATTGATTCCCTAGGGTTTCATACTATTTGGCTTTTTATTGAAAATGCTTCCTCTACACAGAAATTGTCAATCATTCTTAATTTCCAGCTTAAAAAAAATTCCATTAAATAGTAAATGTTTTTTAAAGCCTGAGAAAGGCTTACAAAATGTAGAGGAACTCTATTCACTTATAGCATAGTGACACTATTATCACTATTATAGCACTTAAAATAATGTGGTTTAAAAAATGTGGTAGAGGTTATTATTTGCATCTATTTCTTTCTATACTGGGAACTCCATGTATGACAAGTGTCTAACACAATGCCTTAATTTCATAAGCTTCAATAAAAGTGTGCTAATAATATTAAATGTGTCCATGATATAGGATAAGGAATATGATTTTATACTTTTAACTCCCATATTTGGTGTAATGACCAATGACTTGACTTTTCTTGTTAGGAAAAACAATAGATGTTCAAGAAGTATACTAAATGAATCAACACATTTATATGACAGAAAGTAAAAAAATCACTATGAAATCTTTCCCACATTCCTATAACTGATCTACCAATTTCTTTATTCCACAAGGAATACAGCAAGTAAACATCTATAGTATGATTTTAAAAACTGAAAATTATACTTTTATTTTTGCTCTATCAATTTACTTTCAACAAATCCAACAGTAACACAGAATGGATCTATTTAAAGCTGTACCAATCTGAAAAATACTAGGACAAGAAATTTAAATTTTACAAGTCTTCTGTCACATACAACTTTCATATAGTTCTCAAACTTATTTTTTTAATTAATGGATATGGACTCTTTCCTGGAAGCTAGTATATGGAACTCATTCCTGTTGAATACCCTTCATAAAATTTTGGCATTTCTCTGCCTGGAATACCGTTGCTCTAACTTCTCCATTGCTGATTCCCAACATTGTTTTTTTTGAGAGATTTTTGCTATAGGACGTGTGCGCTCACCAGACAGACAGAGAAAGACAGAGAGACAGAAAGCACGAAATCACCACCTAGGGGGGAGAAATCACCACCCAGGGGGGATGGCCATGCTGCAATCCCTTCTCCTCCATTCTTCTCTCAGGATCTTGGGCATGCACGCACACGAACCCAGCGTGAATTTTAAGCCACCGGGTCCGGGATGCAAACCACGGTCGACTACGTGGGAATCCAGCAACATACCCATTACGCCAACTGCTGGTCCCGCTGACTACCATCATTTAAGTCTTAGTCCAAAGCTTTTTTTCTTCTCCAAACTCTACTTATCATAGCACCATTTTAAATCTCATTATAGAATTAACTCTATGTAAATTGATCTTGTTTAGTAATTTAGTTGTTTACTGAGTATTCCCCAGTAAAACTAAAGCTCTAATGGTAGGAATCCTGCTTGCCTTGTTCATCACTGTATCCATAGATCTTAAAACAGTGCTTGCACAGGTAAGTACTCAATACATATTTCCTGAATTAATGGATGGAGAATAAACAGATGGGTGAGTGGCTGATGAGTTCCAACATGCTGAGACTTCAAAGCTTAGTTTAGCTTTGCTTCAAATATTATTCTTCTGAGACTTTTAGTTACCATATATTCAGAGATGTTGAGTATAGAAGAAGTAAACTGAGACAGTCTATAGCAATCTGGGCACAGCTCAGACTTCGCCACCTGGTTTGGATCATGACCCTAGTCATTTATCGTCTATTAATCTTTGGGCAGGCTATTAAGTAATGTCTACAAATGTGTTTACTCATCCATGACAAAGGAGTAATAAACACCTACCTCTCATGTTTGTTATGAAGATTAAGACAATGCATTTAAAGTACCTAACCAGGCATGTCATATATGTCATCTTACAGACACAGAATAAGTTACTCAGAAAATATGATCTCCCTTTTTTTAAGTGACCCTCTAACATGATTACTCTAATTGGGGCATATGGTGATAGCTGACATATTTGTTATGGGCATTTGGGCCAGCCCATTACCTTGGGGCTCACATCCTTCCTCTTTTACAAACAAGTTTAAATTATGTAACTCAGGATTACTCTGTGGTGATAACTAATAGAAGCAAAGAATTTAATGGAGCAAGGCAGAAAGTATATAACTTATGGAACAAATGTCTTTTACCAAGCTTAGAGGGACTTTGGGAGTTTTAACATAAGTTCATCTTTCAAATATGGTATTATTCTTGACTTTATTGCTGTAAGCTACACGCATACTTTGAAAATTCATGTTGTGCCCCACGACAATGTACAAGAATTAAATGTAAATAAGAAGTTATAAACTAAAATTTTAAAAATATAAATTCATATGTGAGAATCATGAAAGCATGATAGCACATTAAGACTGGAGTGGCCCTTGGAGATCAATGCTCCTAATATCCTCATTACTGAAATAAAGAATTCAGATTACTGCTTAAGTTCACATAACTAGTGAGGTCATGTGACTAAAACACAAATATTCTACCCTTCGGATCACTCCTCTCTTCACTTATTCCCAATATTAAATAAAAATATTAGGCAGAGAATTGATGGGATGGGGAGGTGTGGTGTTACCTGTTGAAGATATTTTGATCAACTGGACTGGGGAGAAATGTTCACATATTAAAACGTATTACTTTGTAAGCTAAATAATGTTATTGAATGTATAAAAATTTTTTTAAAAATTAAAGCAACAAGTATTTAATTCTGAAAACTCTATTACAGAATGTCAAAATGTCTATGTATCTTCAGCATTATCAATATGGCAAAACATAATATTAAAGAAACCACCTCAAAACAAAACAGTGCAATATATTAAACTAATTCTCACTATACTTAATAGGGCTGTAATACAAGGATGGCTTATTATTAACATCCTGTTCAGATACTGAACAAAGGAAACAACTAGATAATGGATGGTTAATAATGGAAATTTTAATTAGCTGCTCTGTATGAGATTAATGAAAATTACCACTGTGCCCATTTGATCTTTAAAAAATAATACAAAGTTAACAATTAGTGTATATCATGCTATTCCAAAGCTAGGTGAACAAAAAGCTTCCTTAATTTGAAGCCATTCCTTAATTTGAAAATCATTAGGATGGAAAGACTTGTCATTGTGACTGTGCTTGTAATATTCTAAGACAGTACACAAGAACTAAAAGATACTCTGGGTCAGTTTAACAGTCACACCTCCCCCTTATTATGATATGAAATGTTAGTATCAAACACATACAAACAATATTTCTTAAAGAACATTTTAAGTTTGCAGTAGAGATAACTACTTCTAAGTTCAAAGTGATTTAATCTTACTATGATCTGTCCTTCTTCAACATAAAAACAGATTTACCTATGATTTGAGAATAGACTTCATAGTTCTTAGCTATAAAGGAATCTTGTTACAGACACTGGATAGAACTATTGATTGTACACAGGTCTTTTCACCTACAGCGAGCACAGGAATAGCGATTGCTATTAGTGGTGTTGTCTTCATATGCAAAGGACAATACTGCCATGAAAACAGTAATATTGCTACTTGTTGTTGATCATGATTTGTAGTCCTCAGTGGCTATTTTAATCAAGAGTATTTCTTCACTCTCATTGTAGTTCTCTAAAATATAATGCTATAGATTAACAAATTTGGAATTATATCTGCAAAGGTTCACAGTGTCATTCTCTTAGAGACTTCTATAACTTTAAAATTTATGAAATCTAAAAGTTATTTCCTTATCATCAGTTCCTAGAATTCAAGTAGGAAAAGGAAAAAAGAAGTAAGTTCCCTACCCAAGTCAATCTATATTTGTTCTGATAGAGATATATTTTGGTCAGCTATACAATTCTGAATAT
>NW_006204341.1:2351066-2355089 GCF_000334495.1 Tupaia belangeri chinensis
CAGAGAGAGATACAGAGAGAGAGAGAGGGAAAGTGAGAAATCAAGCTACCAGGTCGAGGACTCAAACAAACCATGGTCAGCCATGTGGGAGTGCCCAGCACCTTAACCACCATGCCACCTGCTGGTCCCAAGAAGAACATTTCTTAAACGGAGAACATTAGAGTTAAATTCATTTATTGAACAATTCAAAAAGTATCTTAAAATAAATTGATAATATTACAACATTTCAAATAATTTTACAAGCAAATTGCATGGAAAATTCCCTTAATTGCATAAAAAATGTAGGGTAAAATATACTACATAATATCAACAACAGTTATAAGAAAAAAACCTATGCAAAAAATTACTACTATAAGATAACTTCATACAGTGTCATTTCCCATTGTAGAAAACACTATCTTTAATTAAGGCATTTCAGAGGGTGAAAGTAATATGCAAAGTTAGAGAACACATCCCAAATTCTAGGAAAGGAAAAGAAAAAAAGCTTTATCATGGCAATGTAGAAGCATAATTCTTCAGATTATACATACCATTCTTGCCAAAAAGAATTAACTTTAAGTCACTGAACTTACTTAACTGTGGTTAATAAAATGTTTAAGTCACTGAACTTACTTAACTGTGGTTAATAAAATGTTTAATGAAAGAAAAGTCAAAAGTTTTCTATGGTAAAAACATTTATAGTTTACTTCTTGAAGCATCCATATATTAAATAACAGCTATGCACTTTACCCCCAAATTATAGAATCTAAGACCATCATAGAATGAATGCCTAAATCATTCTTTGAGTACATAAACTATCTGAAAGGTCAAGAACACAAAGAAACTCTAAAAATCTCTAAACCTGGAGCCAGCAGATGGTGTATGGGTACATCACTGGACTCCCACATGGAAAACCATGGTTCCAGTCCTGGATCCCGGTGGCTGAAATTCACACCAGACATGTGTCCATGCGTGCCCAAGATCCTGGGAAGAAAGTGGAGGATAAGGGACTGCAGCAGTGTAGCCATCCCCCCGGGAGGTGATTCCTCACTTTCCTTCTCACTGTCTCTGTCTCTCTCCCTGTCCAGCTAGCGCACATACCCTAAGGCAAAAAATTCTACCAAAAACAAACAAAAATCTCTGAACTTAACTAGAAAAAAAAAAAGTCCTTCTATAAAACAAAAATCATCTCATTATTTTTAAACCCCTTGCCTTACAAACCTTTTAGTAAGTCCTGTAAGTGCTGTCAGCCAAAATGAACACACTGAATTTTTTTCATTTCTTTACCTACCTGCTGATAAGAGGTAGTGTATCAATAGTAAAATATCCAAAAGACAAGAAAACAGGGAAAAGTAAAAGAACTGTAACTAAGTGTCATGTAAACAAATGGATGTTTGCTTCCGGCACTGAATGAGATTGATAGATTCAGATATAAACAATACCTTACATTTCTGTAGCAAAAACAGCCTTCACAACTTTTCCTACATACTCTTTCATCTAAGAACAGAGGAAAATGTTACTGAAACCATTTTTTCACAGTTATGAAAATTGAGTCATGGGGAAGTCATGACTTGTCTCAGACTATATTACTAATAAATAATTGTCAGATGTAAGGCTAGACCCCAAACTAGAGAGTTCCTTTCTGAAGACTGCACAAAACCATCTTCAAAGAGGCACAATTTGCTCACAGTGGAGAATTATAACAAGAAGAGAGAAAGTGAACAAAATGTCCTAAATGTGAATTTATTCAAGTTACTACTTGATTTCCTGAGCCTCAGATTCCTTATCTGCAAATGGTAATACTACAGTATCTACCCTTAGGCTGGTCATAAAGATGAAATAAGAATTCAGATAAACCTTAATGCCTGGTATGTTATAAGCACTTAATTAATGTTTGCTGTTATTATGTATTATTTTATTGTTAATTTAAGGAGTACAACTTTTAACAACTGCTTCACAAAAGACATACAGGTGTCATAAAGTTATTAGTTTCTGGTCATCTAAATGATTCAGCAGTTCATCTTCCTCAAATGCTCAGAATAGGATTCCTACCTTAGGTGTATTAAACTTATTTTCAAATTGTATTCTAAGGGTACACAGAGTTCCTTGACGTGTTTCCAGGGCTGTCTTCAGGAAGAGAAAGAAATGTGCAAAAAGGAAAGTTCTTTGGGAATCTCCAAGTTCTCTGCTCACCCAATAATGAGGACACTTATATGTTTATCTGCTTTATATATTCATATTCTTAATTTTTTAAAGAGATATTTTTGCTATCGGGCATGTGAGTTTGCCAGAGAGATAGAGACAGAAAGACAGAAAGTGAGAAATCACCCCCCTTGGGGGAATGGCCATCCCTTCTCCTCCTTTCTCCTCTCAGAATCTTGGGCACGCACGCATATGCACCCAGCGTGAGTTGCGAGCTACCAGGTCTGGGACTTGAACCGCTGTCAACTATGTGTGAGCCCAGCAATGTAACCATTACACTATCTGCTGGTCCCATATTCATGTTCTACATATGATTTCTTGCAGGAAAGCTGCTTTGATATTAAATAAAGTTTTAAACCCACTGAGCTAGATGATCTCAAAGGTCCTGCCCTTCTGAATCTATGATTCAGAGTATGCCACCATATGCATACTAAAACAGAAGTTCTCCTTTTTTTAGTATAAAATTTTAATTGCCCTCCATATTCTCTGCACACATATTGATTATCCAGGTCTTCAGTTTCTTCACAAAATACAGAGATAAGAGGGATCTACTGCATCTGAAAAGTCATGAAATTATTGCATAGAAAAACAAAGAAATGCATGTCATGACTTTTCCAATGACCTAATATCTTCTATCATGCATATGCTATTATTTTTCTATTAGAATATTACTACTCAGGCTAGCCAGAGCTGTGGTGGTTAAGGCAGCTGGATCCCAGATAGCTAACTACATGGTTCAAATCCCAGAACCAATGGCTTAAGAAACATGTCAGGTACATATACATGCATGCCCAAAACTCCCTAAGGGGGAAATAGAGAAGGGATTACAGCATAACCACCCTAAATGGGAGGTTGCTTTCTGGCTTTCTCTCTGTGTGTCTCTCTCAGAGCCTGCTGGAAATTAATAATAATAATAATAATAATAATAATAATAATAATAATAATATCAGTCAACATTTACTGAGGGGATCAGATGCTAGTGCAGTGGTAAAACACTATGCTCTGCAAGGCAGTTCCCCTAAGAAGGTTACCATTTCAAGTCCAGAGAATTCCATGATTAAGAATGGCTGGAGCTGGCTAAAGGTTGGGGTCAATCACAGCAAGACCCTGTTGGGGGCTGCTGTTTCTTTCTCTCTCTCTCTCATGTAAGAACTGGAAAAAAATTTAAAAAAATTAATAAAAACTGAGTTCTCACAAGGTTTCAGGCACTGAAGCTATAGAAAAAAGCCAAGACATATGCTTGTCATTGAACAGCTTACATATTCAGGGTGTGGTGAGGAATAATAAGGTGTCATTATCAAACATTGTGATAAATGCCATGATAGAAGCATCTAGGGGATGGTATGGGAGTCTGAAGGATAAATGACTTGACTTTATTTGGGGAGGAATGTCAGGCAAACCCTAAAAGCTGTTCAACCAAGGCAGATAAACCTACTTGAGTCAGAAGTTACAATAAACACTGAGGCACAATAGAACAAGCAATATGTGATGATTTACTATTAGATTAATAAAACCTAGAGTTTAGGATTCCTGTTTCTCAAGCTGGTACACTTGAACATAGGCTTATTGGTTTCTATATCACATAAGGCAATTTTTAAATTCCATGGTTTCATTACTTAATACAATATAATAAGGAAGGTGAGTCAATGGCCTAGTAGTGTTAAGGCAGCAGGATCCGACATTGCTAACTGCATGGTTTGAGTTCCAGATCCAGTAGCTTGAGAAACAGACCAGGTGCATGAGTGTGCATGCCCCAAATCACAACAGGAGGGAGAGATAGAGAAGGGGGTTATGGAGTACCACTCCTCATGAGGGGTGTGCGTGTTTTCTTTCTCCCTCTCT
>NW_006204341.1:2355134-2355505 GCF_000334495.1 Tupaia belangeri chinensis
CAATTTGCTAAAAGAAAAAAGATAACATGATAAATAAAGCTCAGAATACATTGGATCATCTGCATAACCACTTCAAAGCCAAGTTTGGACATCTAATCTCTACTAATCTCCACATCTATATTAGCATTTAGGATAACACGGTTACCAGAGACAACTTTGATTATCTCAGGCTAATGAGATGGGCTTAGTATGAACATGCATCTATACCAAAATAAAGATCAAATGAGAGACCGGCAGTTGGCATAATGGCTATGTCGCTGGACTCCTATGCAGCTGACTACAGTTCCAGTCCTGGACCCGGTGGCTTAAACTCGCCAGGTGAATGTGCGTGCATACCCAAGATCCCGAAAGGAGAATGGAGAAGGGATTGT
>NW_006204341.1:2355548-2375281 GCF_000334495.1 Tupaia belangeri chinensis
CTGTGGTGAGTTCTCCCTTTCTGTCTGTCTATCTCTCTGTCTTTCTGGCGAACACATGCACCCTATTGCAAAAACCTCTTCGAAAAAAATTTTAAAAAGATCTAATGATATATAGCATGCTATACTAATAAAAATTTAAACATAGATTCAACAATGAACTCTGCTGAAACAACTGCATCATTCCACGGCACTATAGGCACAGAGAACTCAAAAGACCTGCACTGTAGTATATTCACATTGTAAATGGCAACTTATATTCAGCAAATCATTTATTGATTGCAATAATGTTGATTTAAATTTCACTGGTTTTGAATTTTTTATTTAAAAACTACATTTGATTTTTATAAGTTATATAAGAACTAGTGGCGTAATTTATATCTTATTTTGTGTTTGCAAATGTTTAAACACTGTAATTAAAATATTGTAAGTCAACACTAGGGTCTTTGAAAAGGCTTTTCCTTTAAAGGGGGACTATATTTTACTCAAATTTTTAAAACTGCCATAGATAAGAAGAAAGCAATATAAGATTTTAGCCTTTGAAGTGACAAATATACCTGTATTTTAAATGACGGCTCAGGCAGGGAGGTGTGTAGAAACAGCTGGGGAAGAGAATGGAAGCAGTAGATTTGTTTAGTCTTTTAAAATCAGCAGGGAAGAATATAATGAGGTTCTAACTATTAACACTGCAGTTAGAAAGAAAATCATGGATTAGAGAGTCATTTAAGACACAGACTTATTTCACCTAGGTAAGTGAACAGGAATTCTGGAGTATGTAAGATGGAAGAACAAAGATATTTCCCAGAATGAGGCAGCCCCTCTGAGGCGAGTTAGACATTTTTTAAGATGAGGAAACTGGGGCTTAGAAAATTTGACAAAGTCACATTACTAGTAAGTAATAGACCCTGAATTTTTTTTTTTTTTGGAAGAGGTTTTTGCTATAAGGCGTGTGCGCTCACCAGACAGACAGAGAGAGACAGAGAGATAGAAAGCGAGAAATCACCCCCCAGGGGAGATGGCCACGCCACAATCCCTTCTCCTCCATTCTCCTCTCGGGATCTTTGGCACACACGCATACACGCCAGACGTGAAATTTAAGCCACCGGGTCCAGGACGCGAACCGTGGTCAACTACGTGGGAGTCCAGCGACATAGCCATTACGCTAATTGCTGGTCCCGAGACCCTGAATTTGATCCCAGGTCTGTCTGACACTAAGGCCTGTGTCCTAAGCCACTGAGCAACATTGCCTCTTTAGTGGTATTAACCAAGTCATGTTCAAGATTCACATGCAGAATGTAGTAAGAGGTTAGGAAAGGTCAAGTAAGAAACTGAGCTGTGTTTATATTTAAAGGGACCAGCAATAAGTATAGAACTGAGTATTTTGAAGACAGACAAGAATGAGCGAGAAGAAGGAGGCATTTTAATTTGTATGTATGCAAGTGAATATTCAATTTTCATTTTATGTGGGCTGACCTCTAAAAGATTATTTACAACATTAAGAGACCATTTATTTATAGTAAAATCAGCTAGTCCATAAATTTTCAGGTTAATTAAAGAAACTGACATCTTTGGAATCAAATAGCATTTTAGTGTGATGTCTCTTGGTCACAGTTTAAAAGAGGGATGACTTGTTTAGGTTAGTTTATATAAATTCTAAGAATAATGAAAGTGATCTTTTTGGTTTACTTTCAATAAATGGATTTCACTTAATGAATTCAAACACTTATGTTTATTTTCCACAGTTGTGATGGATTTGTAGGTTATTCAAGCTTTTTGTGATAAAGAATTCATTTATGCTGTGTGAGACTCCATTTTAGTTCTCAAATAGGATACAATGAATATCACAAAATACTGCTTACCCAAAGCCCTAGCCTATCTCAAAGAACAACCTGATAAGAATACTGAGCCAGTACTTGAACATACAGTCTTCCTAGGGTTTTTATCAAAGTACAAACAGTGTTCTAGCCCATAAGTGCTATATATAACGTAACAGAGGTTATGCCAATAGAAACAGCAGCATAACATTACCAATAAGATGGCATTACTTTTATAGTTACCAACCATCTGTTTCTGTGGTAGCATTCTTATCTCTAAAGATCTAAGTTATGAATTTGAACATAAGAGAACACACATTCCTTTTTCATCAAAATAATTATTTTAGAAATGATATTTCTTCAAGGTCCATATTCTACAATTTATTTTAGCATGTCATTTATGTCTCAGAGAGAAAATTAAGTAATTCAACAATTCAGCATGCACACACATACACATGTACTTGTAAAAGGCTTCTTTTCTTTCTTCTACTATCCAAACTAGAAAATAGATGTAAAATATCTTCAGTAATTATTATAATCAGTACTCTCTTTATAAACTTCCTCAAAAAATGAATGAGGCTTTCAAATTTCCAGATATATTCAGTGAGGGTTTTAGATGGCAAAGAATAAAGAGTACAACTCATAGAATTTTTTTCAGTGCTTGTTTACTATATATTAAATACAATTTATATTACTCAAATTTGACATCACTTAGAAGGCTCTGCTTCCAATTTCACATCTCTTAAAACAACATAAGATGAACAACCAAAAAAGGCAGTCATCTGGAATTCTGTAGGTTTATGCACTATTCTGACATTTCTGACTAGTATAATTAAGGGCAAAACATCCTGAAAAGAAAAGACTGCTATGTGATGTATATCTTTGGAGAAAATAAGGAATTATGCAAAAACAAAGAACCTGAAGATTGCTCAGGTTATTTCAAAAGTCATGGCTCACTGCTGGCAAGTATTAATATTGTTATAAAGATCCACTTAATCAAGGAATATGAGAGTTTCTGGGAGGAACAAGGCATTATCCTAAGCGTTGAGAGAAATGTGAACATGTGTTGAACTTCCTGCATGACAAGAGCTGTCCATGTACTATCAAAGACTTATATCATTTCTAAAGGCATATATGGAAACAAATAGTATTTACATCCAAAGCCAACCAATACATTATAATTGACTTATTCCCTTGACTGAATGTAGGGATGAGGGGGACACTCACGTTGGAGTCAAGAAAATTAGATTGGAATGCAGTACCTGTTACTTATGACTATTTAACTGTAAAAGTAATCATTTTCTGAGTTTTCTTATATTAATATCTTACAGAACTGCTTTGAGGATTTAAATATAAATATATGTAGAGTATCCAGTTGATATGCTTGATACATAGTTAGGTATACAATACATATTTATTGCCAGTCATTGTACTACTCGCTTTATAGTTATTATCCTAATTCTTAGAAACAACCTTACAAAGCAGTAGTTATGCTAACCCATGATGTGCTTTTTAAAGACTGGATTCTCCTTTCATTTTAATGTAATTTAAGCATCAAAGAAGACATGCGAAGTGTACAAAAGTTATAAAACAGAAACCAATCATTTCCAAGTCCAATATCAGTTTTTGCCACACTTGGAGATATCCCTATAGTCCATATGCACTTCATATAAAAAAATCAATAAAGGCTTTAGCTTATTAATAAACTAAACTGGGGACAAAAGTTAGAAAGTAGAATAATTAATTTCTACCTTTCAAATTTTAGATAGACTTTACTTGGTCCCTAATACTAGAATTCTTCTAAAAGAACAAATATATATTATATATATATGTGTATATATATATATATATTTTTTTTTTTACCCAATGTCTGACCCTCTCCCCTTTCATCCATTAGTCTTTCTTTCTTATGCTTTTGGCACTTCTCATTGTTCAAAAATGCAGTCCAAGATCACTTATTTTCCAAAGGACTGACTCTGTTGTCAAGGCCACAATAATATAAACTTAAAGAAAAATTAATTGTTTTAATTTAAGGACTTAACACAGTGGTGAAATATAAGAGTAATAACCCATTATCAAAAAAAAATCTAAATATAAAAAAACCATGTACCCACTACTTTCAGAATAAATGATAAAACATCTCAATATGCATGTAAATAACATGCTTTGTTAAATAAATTAATTTGTTAATGCAGTACACATAGCTAGCTATGAAACGATACTCTTACTGCAGAATACAACTAAGGAAACTAAAAGTCTGCCCATATAGTGAGATAGATATTCTTTTTCTCTATAAATTTTTTTCTATAGGGTATATGTGCTCACTGGAAAGAGACAGAAACAGTGAGAGGGAAAGTGAGAGATCACACCACCACCACCCCACCCCACCCCCAGTGAGGGATGGCCATACTACAATCACTTCTCCCTCTATTCTCCTCCTGGGATTTTGGGCACATATGCACACACATCCAGTGTGACTTTCAAGCAAACAGGTCCAGGACTCAAATCATGGTCAGCTATGTGGGAGTTCGGCACCTTAACCACTGCACCACCTGCTGGCCCTGAGATGGATTTTTTTTTTTTTTTAACAATGTTGGTAGCAACAAAGAGATTCAGCATAACCTTTATGGAAAGCCACTTGGTAAAAGGAACCAAAAATCTCAAAGCACATGAATTCTCTTTGACCTAATAATACTATTTCTAGGAATGTATCACATGAAATAATCTGATTTATAGACTGACCTTTATGTTCTAAGATGTCCGTGATATAATATTTATGATAGGGACAATCATAAAAACTTTTTAAGAGACCAAATGTAGGGAAGTAAAGAGGTAGACTATGATTTCTACTTAAAAGGGAATATTACACAGCCATTAACATATTTTAATTATGTGGAAATGTCTTCAAATCCATGTTATTTGAAATAAGATACAAAACTATATATAGTAGGATTCAATTATGCAAAATAACTCTGTCATCTAAATGGTAATATATGGCAAGGTTACTGGTAATTATACTTGAGTAATAAGATTTTATATGAGCATTATCCCCTTTAAAACTTGCATTGTTTTTAATTTTTCAAAATTGAAGGTTATTACCTTTACAATTCAAATACATTAATTATTATTTACATGGCCACCCCATGGCCAGGTGGTTAAGTCAGCTGGATCCTACCTGGCCTGTTATGTAGTTCCAGTTCCAGACAAAGTAGCTTGAAAACCACAATCGGCATGTGTACGTGTATGTCCTAAATTCTGAGAGGAAAGAGAGATAGAGGAGGAGTAATTGCAGCATGACCTTGCCCCATGGTGGGGCTGCTTTTTCACTTATAGTCTCTCTCTCTTTCCCAGGCAAGTATGTGCATCTTCTGGCAAAAATTTAAAAACATATACCATTTTAAAAAGAGCTCTAGCATCTATTTTGGTTAAATTTACTCAAATACAAGGTAATTCAAAAAGGTAGTGGAAAATGGAACTATAACAGGAGCCTATGTTCCTGCAAAAAATATTTTAAACCCATTACGCGTTTTGCTATAATATGCACTTTCCATGAACTTTTTCAAGACCCCTTGTACATAGGTAGAAGGCTAAAATAGAGGAGAAAAAGAAGGGTAGAGATACAAGATGTAAGAGAAGAACGAATAAGAGTAATTATTAATGGGACCAGCAAATAGTGCAAAGGTTACGTCACTGGGCTCCCATGTAGTCAACCGCGGTTCAAGTCCTAGACCTGGTGGCATAAAATGCATGCCAGGGAACAAGCAGTTAGCATAATGGCTATGTCGCTGGACTCCCATGTAGTCGACCGCGGTTCACGTCCCGGACCCAGTGGCTTAAAACTCACGCCGGGCACGTTTGCATGCGTGCCCAAGATCCCGAGAGGAGAATGGAGGAGAAGGGATTGCGGCGTGGCCATCCCCCCTGGGGAGTGATTTCTCGCTGTCTCGCTATCTCTCTGTCTCTCTCTGTCTCTCTGGCGAGTGCACATGCCCTATAGCAAAAACCTCTCTTTAAAAAAAAGAAGCAGATTAGATCATGTAGAAAATAAAATCTCAGATGCAGAAGACAGATGCTCTGACCTAGAAAAATTCACCAAAAATACTGAGAAATTAACTCCCCCCAAATGAGAAAAATAAATGATTAATAGTGGATATCATTAAACGCCCAAACATTGAGATAATCATTATCCCAGAAGGTGAAGAAACTAATAAGTGCATTGATAATCTATTCCATGAAATACAGGAAGAAAACTTTCCAAACCTAGAGAGGCATTCAAAGATCTAGACCCAAGAAATAAAAAGGTCCCCACATAGAATCAACCCAAGAATATCTTCTCCAAGGCAAATCTTAGCCAGATTGACCAAAACCATGAAGACAAGATATTAAAATTGGCAAGAGAAAAACATCAAGTTATTTTCAAAGGATATCCCATCAGGCTAACATGGAACCTCTCATTGGAAAAAATCCAAGTAAGGAAAGAATGGGAAAAATATATTCAAAGTATTAAGTGAAACACAATTTCAACCAAAAATACAATACCCGGCAAGATTATCCTTCATGTGGGAAGAAAAGACAAAAACATTCTCAGATAAACAAAACCTGAAAGAATTTACCAACACCAGGCCACCTCTCCAAGAAGTTCTGAAGGGAGTGCTATACCAGGAAAACTGAAGCCAGATACACAGAAATAAGAGAAGGAGGAAGAAGAAAGAAGAAGAAGAAGAAGAAATAAGAAGAAGAAGAAATAAGAAGAAGAAGAAGAAAGAAGAAGAAGAAGAAATAAGAAGAAGAAGAAGAAGAAGAAGAAGAAGAAGAAGAAGAAGAAGAAGAAGAAGAAGAAGAAGAAGAAGAAGAAGAAGAAGAAGAAGAAGAAGAAGAAGAAGAAGAAGAAGAAGAAGAAGAAGAAGAAGAAGAAGAAGAAGAAGAAGAAGAAGAAGAAGAAGAAGAAGAAGAAGAAGAAGCGACGACGACTGAAAGAATAGTCAACTTAATGGTAGGGACAAGTCCAGAAAGATCAATAGTAATGTTGAATGTTAACTTCCAGAACTTAAATGAAAAGATGGGACCACAGTAACACTGTAAATTCAACAGAAGAAAGATTTACATGAGACTGAACTTATGAAGCAGAATTTTATGGTGACCAGCAGTTAGTGTAATGCCTATGTCGCTGGACTCCCATGTAGTTGGCCGCGGTTCGAGTCCTGGAGCTTAAACTCAGGCCAGGCATGTGTGTGTACGTGCCCAAGATCCCGAGAGGAGAATTGGAGGAGAAGAGATTGCGCCGTGGCCAACCCCCCCCGGGGGAGGGGTGATTTCTCACTTTCTGTCTCTCTGTCTCAAAAAGAGAAATTTGCTTAAATTTAAAGCCAGGAAAAAGTTAGGATTCAGTAACTGCAAACAGTAGGTAGATGAACCTATCAGCAGTTCAAGAGAAGACAAAAGTCCTTGCATCTGTAAAACAAATCTTGTTTAGAAAATGGATCGACCACTTACTTCTTGGCTCCGTTGCCGCCTTTCTTCTCAACCACCATGGTGCTACTCAGAGAGTCAAAATCAAGACACATCTTTTAAGGCAGATATTGATAAGTAAAACATATTGATAAAGGAAGGATGAGGTAAAAAAAATACATATTATATAATGCCTAAATTTCTATACTCAAGCAGAAAAGAAAAAAAAAAATCTTACCCATGAAGGGTTTCTCACAAACATTTCTTTCAGTTAAAATGCTTTCTTTTTCCCCTCAAGTCCTAACACCCTCTTGTTGATTACACAGTGAATGACTAGATTAGGCCTTAGACCTTTTCTTAAAAGTTTACAGAGCAAAGCTAGGATTCTTTTCCAGATAAATACATAACAGCCACAGTAAAAGAAACAGAAAAGCTAACAATGAGAAGAGAATTTTAACTAGTTGAAGGATGGTAGCATTGTTTTAATGGTCACTAATTAGTATAAATGAATATAAAGCCAGTCTACTCCTTTAAAAAAATATATGTTGATAATATGCATGCACACAGACAAATAGACTAGTAAACCCAGATAAAATTCAAATTCTACCTATGGTCAAGATCACCAAAGTAATGCTAGCATTAGCTGGAACTGTCTAGGTAATGCTCAGACTTGAAAATTCAAGGTAATGCAGTCATTGATTGTCTACTATTCAATATATGCATGTCACTGTATTAGATGCTGTATGTAAAACAGAGATGAATAAAATAATCTCTTCCTTCACAGAATTTAGAGGGGGAATGCTTATGAACCTCGGTGAGATGTCACCATTTCAATGAGTCATTGATTCAAATTCTCAGTTATTTATTTCCAACCATTACTGAAATTGTACTATGTATGGCATTGTATTTGGTGTTAATGATATGATGAGCAACAAGACAGTGCTCAAATTAGAAATTAAAAATACAAATCTTAGGGTCAGCAAGTGGCTGCAGGTTAAGGCACCAGATTTCCACATGGCCAACCATGGTTCAAGTCTTGGATCCAGTGGGTTGAAAATCTTACTAGGTACATGTGTGTGCTTGTTCAAAATCCTGAGAGGAGAACGAGAAGGTATTGCAGTGTGGCCATCCACAGGGTGTTATTTCTCACTTGCCCCGTCTTTCTTTGGCAAGCACACTCATGCTATGGTTTAAAAACAAACAAAACAAAACAAAAAAAACAAACAAACTTAAGACCAAAATTATACAAATTCATTCAGTGAGTAAGTATCAAGCATCTACTGTGTACCAGATACTCTGTTTATGCTGTAGATACAATAGGAAGCCAACATTATTCTTAGAAGTATTTATCATTCTTGCTTTCTATATATCCCCTAAAAATAAAGTTTGCAGAAATACAAAAATGCCATTAAATCCCACCATACCAGAATCTAGTTTTTACAATGTCATGTAATATTTGACCAAATGCTTCTTGCATTTTACACAGCTGAAAGCATACATATCACATGTATAATTTCTTTTAACCACAGTATCAGAAAAATATTTTCATTTTTCTACACAGCCCATACAACTCATTTTAGTCCCTACCTGATATTCTCCACAGTGCATGGCCCATATTTAAGCATTCTTTTCTTCTTGGAATTAAGGTTTCTAACCATCCCACTTTTCCATTAAGATAAACAATCCTGCCAGGAAAAACTTTTTCCTTCTTTTGGATAATTTCCTTAAGGTAAATTCTCCAAAGTACATATCACAGGGATCAATGGGTAAAAACATTTTGTATACTCTGTCAAATTGCTTTTTAAATACATTTAACACTCACAGCACAACACAGTAACATATAAATTTCATGGTATTAGGTAATGTCACTTGTATTATTTCCGACTGAATAGATGGAAAATGATACCTCATTTTCAAAATTTGCATTTATCAATTGGTACATTAAAGTTTTCCCAATTTTACTGATTGCATTTCAGCATATGTATATTTTTTTTCACATTTATCTATCCAAACCTGAATTTTTCTATCATGCTCTATATAGTGCTTAGATACTAATGATACTAATCCCTTGTGGAATAAACTCAGAAATATTTTTCTGTATTTTCTTTTCTCTATATAATTTAGCTTTTATTTATTCAAGGCAGTAAATATTTTGTGACTTTAATTCCTTCAAAGCTTACAGAGTTCTGTGATATTTACTGTTAGTCTATGATTTTGGTATACAATGTTAGTTATCTCTCCCCCAGATTTATAAGCAGATTATTTAATAAATGGTATAAAGTGCCTATTTCCTTCCCATTATTGTATATTCTTATAAAATTATTTTATTTGATATTCATAAAATAAATTCAAAAATATGTATTATTGGACATTCTTTTTTCCCCCACTTACTTATATAAATATGTATGCTGCTACTCTTTTTTGAAAAATTTTAATGTTTTATCTTATTATGGGATTACTTCTCCAACCGCAGATGTTGCACTTTCAAAATGACACTGTATAGTGTTGCCAGTTTCCTTTTCCATATGAATGATAACCTTGTTAAATTCGATAAATTCAATTAAAATGCCTTTTAAAACTTTATGCTAATGTATCATTTTTTTAAATTTACATACATATGACCTTTATTTATCCCATCTAGAATTGTACTACTCTTACATTTATCCTAGTCTTTTTCTATAGCTCTCAAAGGTTTGTTTATGGGGATTTATACATCTCCTACTAAGTTTATTCAAATTGATTTCTACTTTACCAATATGAATGTGATCTTTTCTATTATGTTCTCTAACTGGTTATTACTGTTACAAAGAAATTGTATTGAGAGCCTATCACTTCACTAAATGTTAAATGTAATCTTTATCCTTTAAATTTAGGTACTCAGCCATAGACTTTATCTTCCTAACTTTCAAAATTTCAACCTTCAATTGGAAGGTGAGATGAAAAAAATATGTCACCCCAGGCTTTTTGATTTCTAGTTCAGGGTTTTGTTTTCTTTAGAGGTAATGTTCAAGTTTTCCTTGGTCCTATCAATCAATTCCCATTCAGTCAAGAAAACTGGACATATTGGTCACATTTCATTCACGTATTTCATTTGCTAGTGTGTTCAATCAGTTTTACTAATGGCTGCTTCTAAGCACTGAAACCAGCAATCTGTAGACTCAGTGATGACCAGGGAACCCAAAATATTTAGGATCCCATTACTGCCTTTAGGTGGTGTCTAGTTTTAATTTTGCTGTCCTAAGTCTAGCACACTTAGAGTAAATAGTCACTGTTGGAACAGGAACTTGTCCTGATTCTTAAGTAACTGACATCATGCTAAGCTTTCCTCTTAGATACTTATACTTCTGACAAGGTAAGTACCAAAGCTTGGCAATGGTTTGTACTTCAAACCAGAGTGGTCACCTGAAACCACAATTCTACCAAAGGTCTGACTAGAAAATCATTCTACATTCTCAGGACCAGATCAGATTCTTCAGATATTGCCTACAGACCAGATAAAATGCCATTTCACCATATCTGTTTGAACTTTGACTTTATCTAATAGCCACTCCACATGAAGGATTCAACCAAGACCAAATTTCTGACTCATGGTTGTCAATTTACTCCCTTTTCACCACTGGTCAGACTATTAAATACTTTCATATTCATCAAATATCTGTTATATCAATAAAAAAATTGCCACATGCATATACTTTGCCTCAAACATTTATTTTGGAGTAAATTATTTTAACAAGAAGAGAAATTTAGATCTATTTTTTTATTACACACATATGGTTGCCTCCTTTTGGTTAAAAATCACCTTAGCAAAAAAGAAAAAAATATATAGTGTAGCTTTCATAAAATAGGTGTTCCTTATATTACATAACTTAAATGTAAGTTATAACTTACAAGCATTTATATACATACATGTGTGTGTGTGTGTGTGTGTGTGTGTGTGTGTGTGTGTGTCATTTAATCCTCATAACAATGATGTATATAGGCCAGATAAGAACAGAGCAAAGAAAAGGTCCACGCAAGTGCTAAAAGTTATGAATCAATAGTTACATCACTGAAAGAAAAGAACCCAAGTGTTTTGACTACTCTGGGTTCAGTGTTCTTTGCTATGTCTATGTATCATTATGTTTTTGTTTTTGTTTTTTAAGAAAAATCTGCCTTCAAATGGGAAGAAACTTTCAACTACATAACAGCAGCAGCAAAATTGTCAAAAACTATATGGAACACACTTAACATCAGTTGGTTTGGTACCCTTAAAAGATGCTAAATGGGGGCCAGCAGATGGTGTGGTAGTTAACAGCACTGGAATCCCACATAGTTGACTGTGCTTCGAGTCCCAAACCTGCTGACTTGCTTTCTCACTTTCTCTTTCACTCTCTCTCTCTCTCTCTCTCTCTCTCTATCACACACACACACACACACACACCACACACACACACACACACACACACACACACACACACTGTGTCCCTCTTGGGTCAAATTAAAAAATAAATGAATAAATAAAGCTAAATAAAATAATTCTCAAAAAAAAGTAACAAAAACATTGTTTTTCTTAAAAAGATGCTAAATGTTTCTATTGGTATTTTACATCCATGGAAGAAGATAGTTTAGAAATCTTTATTTAAATGAATTTTAAATGTCATTTTTTTAAAATAGACGAAATCTATAGAAATAGTATTTTAGAACTTTTACTACTATGTTAAGTCCATTTTAATTTTTTGTTAAAAGTAATAATTTGCATTCTTAACACTTTCATAAGTAGGTAACTATTATTCTTGCAGGTATTAACTCCTTCCTATAAAAGGGAAAAATACATACATGCAAATGTTGTAAATAAACCTGCAGAATTTTAACATTTTCATGAGTATTATTCTTGAGGTATTAACTCTTTCCTATAAAGGGGAAAAATACATACATGCAAATATTGTAAATAAACCTGCAGAATTTTAACATTTTCGTAAGTGAGTATTATTCTTGAGGTAATAACTCTTTCATATAATGGGGAAAAAATACATACATGCAAATACTGTAAATAAACCTGCAGAATTTTCAAGAAATGTTATAGCATATATGCTTGGAAAGCATTCACATTCTATTCATGTAGAAAGAATTGGAAATGAACTATTCAGGCAAATATTTTCAATCTCTCCCTAATTCTAAAACTAAAACAAAGCCAAAACATCCCTTAATTCAGAAGATACTTGGTACTTCCAGTTCATTGTCCGATAAGAATGTGCATCTCTTTCATTTCACTTATTACATTGAAAACTCAGGTGCAGAGACATTTTGTTGTTGTTTCTTAAGTATATCCCTTCAACACCACACACCACAGATATTCAATAAATGCTTGCTAAAAGAGCAGATGAGTGGGTACAGGCAGCTTTGAGTTTCCAGAGAGGTATTTGTGCTTCCCCTCAACCACTGAACAAGACTTTTTTTTTTTCTTTCCTTATTTATTTTTTAAATATTAGGGCAAATTAATACTTGGTTCTTCTGAAGTATACAAATCCAACTAAGTAAGACATGTGTCATTAGAACAACATAAACTTTAAATAGAGTATAACCACATTTAGAGCACCATAAGGGAGAAAAAACTTGAATTCTATTTTTTAATCTTCTGCTAACTCATTCAACAGCCATACAACTTATTTAACCTTTTGAGAACTGTGGTGTCTGAAGACAACTAACAAAATACTTCTTATCACCCAGGAGCATAAACATACAGATAGGTAGAATAACCAAACTGCAATGTGTTGTTGGGTAAAAATTACCTAGTAAACACTAATCATGAGTTACTCGGGTCAACAGTTCAGACTCCCAGTCATGGCTAGTCTGCTCATTAAATGACAAGGAGAATTAGATATCACAGTGACTCCTTTCATTTTTTTAAAATTTATTGATTTTATTCATAATAGCACATACATGAGAGAGTGGGAAGGGGAGGGGAAGCACCCTTGACAAGGTCTCCTCACACCACAATCACCATTTCCCAGTCCTCTGCCCTTTAGCACAGGATCTTGAGCATGCAGACAACTCACCCAGCATAACACTATTTTTTAATTTACTTTACTTGATAAACATTTTTTATATTTTGAGCAATCCCCACCTCTGCTCCACATGAGCACATGTTAATGGACTAGTTTTCGTTACTTATTTATTTTTCCACATTCTGTTCTTAAAGTGGCTATTGACATTTGGCTGACTGCCTTATTTCCTTCCCAGTACTTCAGTTATTTAAACCAATATATGACCCAAAGTTTAATTCAAAATAAAATCTAGATTCATTAATGTTAATTTTCACCAAGGTCCTAAAATCACCATATTTTGCTGTTTGTACTTGTTCTAAAGCAAACCATGTTTAAACAACTTGAATTCCAAACTCTAATTATCCTCCATCTCAGATTCTATTCATTTATTTCAGAACATTAGGCTGTAATTTGGTCACACTGAAAAATGTCTTTCTACTCTCTTTGGTTATCTAATCCTTATTTATCATTAAACATTCCACTTAAATATCACTTCCTCAGAGAAGCCTTCCTTGTTCCCAAACTAAGTCTCCCTCCTCTCCTGGATATCTACTTTAAGTATTTAGGATAATTAAAATGAATATTGGTTTTATATCTGTCACCCTATGCTCATGAGGACAGGGACTAAGCTACATGCTCATTTATTGTTTCATCTGATTATACAATATTCAATAAAAATGTACACTCAATAAATGAATACACAACAAAACATATTCTTTTTTCAATATGTTTTACATTTATTTAGAAACCAGAGGCTACATAGTCCTTGCTCTCATACTACATATCAAATCCTATTTTTTTTTTAAAGGTTTTTGCTATAGGGAATGGGCTTGCCAGAAAGACAGAGAGACAGAAAGCGAGAAATCACCCCCCCCAGGGCGGATGGCCACGCCACAATCCCTTCTCCTTCATTCTCCTCTCGGGATCTTGGGCATGCACGAACACGCGCCTGGCGTGAGTTTAAGCCACTGGGTCCGGGACATGAACCACGGTCGACTACATGGGAGTCCAGCGACATAGCCATTACACTAACTGCTGGTCCTACCAAATCCAATCTTAATCTGAATAGTATATGATAAGGATTAGGAATGGATGTTTATTTATTTATTTATTTTTAAATTTGCTGTAAGGCACCTGTGCTCACCAGAGAGAGACAGGGAGAGGGAAAGTGAGAAAGCACTCCTAAGGGGGATGGTCATGCTGCAGTCCCTTCTCCATTCTCTTGTCAAGATTTTGGCCATGCACGCATATGTACCCACTGTGTTCTTCAAACCACCAGGTCCAGGACTGAAACCCCCAGTCAGCCACATAGGATTGAGCCACCTTAACCACCATGCCACCACCTGGCCCAGGAATTACTGGGCTGTTAATGTCAAAGGTAAAACTTCAACTTTCAGTTCTAAGTTAGCTAAAATATATTCAATCATGAATTTGATTATACTATAGTTTCTCTAATTGATTAAATAAAAAATATCATCACATTGTTCCAAAATTTCACAGAAAATGACATAAATTTCTGGGGCAAGCAGGAGGCATAGTGTTTAAGACATTGGACTCTCACATGGCCAATTGCAGTTCCAGTCCCAGATGCGGCAGCTTGAAAATCATGCTGGGTGTGCATTTATATGTGCCCAAAATCCCAGGAAGAGAATGGAGGAGATGGAATTGCAGTATGACCATTCCCCTATAGATAAAGGGAGATTACTCACTTTCCCTCTCACTGTCTGTCTCTGACTCTCTCCTGAGAGCACAAGTGCTTTATGGCAAAAACATTTTTAAAAAAGTTAGTTTCTGTTAAAATATATATATAAATTTCTAATTACTTTTCAAAGACACTCCAAACAACAGAAAGATGGGACTAATCAAAAAATATAAAAATGAAAAATTAAGAAACTACAAATGCAAAATGTAGCAGAAATTAAATTAATAATTTTAGAGAAATGAAGGAAGCCTAGATTTTAAAAAAAGATAGCTGCTATAAACTTGGTACCTTAATATTCAATTCAGATGTATCTGAGATACACCAAAAACTCAAAGGTCATGTTATTAGCCTACCACTTGGTTTTTTAAGACTTTTGTTTTTCAACTAATGGCATTTTATTTTAAAGCATATTCATATAAAACCCATAATAGAACAAGCTAGTCCAGGCAAGGAAAATAAGATATGAGTATTTTTTTTTATCCTGCATGTCAGTATTTTACACATTCTACTTCATTTCTTTTAACTGCTTAAAAGATAAATGAGGCCATTTGTATTTTTGTTAGTTTCTATATATATTTTTGTACATTATTAGAATTTCCCCTCATGATGTAAAGGAAATATCTAATACACTAGAAAGACTTGAATTTGCATTAAAATGAATAAGAACACAGAAGTAAATAGAATTTTACCAATACTGTAGTACCTAATACTTTCATACATCATATAAGGTGTCACTGACTATATATTAGTTCTGGTATACTATAATAGAAACTGAAGCTACCCATAATAATTTAAAAAGCACAATTTTTCTATTTCAAAAATAAATCTAGAACTAGCATATAGATCTTCTTTACTTAGTTGTCAAAAGTAAGCACTAAGTATTTAAATCTAGTATATGCACAGTATCATGCGACTAGTGACTTATCCTCCAGTAAATACTACAAAACATAAAGCACCTTTCTAAAAATAAAATCAATAAAATGTTATAGCTTTGAAGTGCAATTAAACCATTTTGAAGCCATGCCTAATAAAATAAATAATAAATTGAAAATGTTTTAAGATAAGTTAAATAGTCACAGTGCTTAAAAAAGTTTTATGACTATTTCTGGAATGTAAAGTCCTAAGGTAGAAAAAAGTAAGACACAGAAGTTAATCTATTTAGCAGTATAGGTATCTTTGAAGTGAATATCTCAATGGAAAATGGGAATTTTTCTTTAATGTACAAACCAACAAAACCCAGGGCGATCATTTTATCTTAAGATAACGAGAACCCTAAAAGGAATAGTCTATGGTCCTAAGTTTAAAAACTTGGAAAGAGGGACCAGCATATGGCATAATGGTTACATCACTGGACTCCCACATGGTTGATCACAGTTCGAGTCCCAGAATCAGTGGCTTCAAACTCACACTGAGCATGTGTGCCCAAAATCCTGAGAGGAAAATGGAGGAAAAAGGACTGTGCCATGGCCATACTCCTTGAGGGCGTGTTTTCTCGCATTCTGTCTCTCTAGTGAATGCAGGTGCCCTATAACAAAAATCTCTCTTAAATTAAAAAAAAAAAAACACCTGAAAAGAGCCAGTGGATGGCATAGTGGTGAAGACAGCTAGATCCAACATGGCCAACTGTGCAGTTCAAGTCCTAGAGCGAGTAGCTTAAAAAACATGCCAGGCACATGTATATGCATGGCCAAAATCCAGAAAGGACGGATTGTGGCATGACCATTCCACAGAGGGGATGCTTTTTCACACACAGCCGTGTCTCTCTTCAGCAAATGTATATGCCATCTCACAAATTTAAAAGTGAAAAAAAAATAGAAAAGGATACCCAGAGTAAGACTATGAGCTAGATAAATTGAAAGATTAAAACTTAGTGTTATCCTGTCATGTGCAAAAGTAACAAATGCTCTAATAGTAATTTTTCTAGTTTTTGCTGTAGGGCACCTGTACTCATTGGAGACAGAGAGGGAAAGTGAGAAATCACCCCCTAGGGGATGAACATGTCACAATCCTTTCTCCTCTATTCTCCTCTTGGTATTCTGGGTATGCACACCTGCACCTGGAATGATTTAAAAGCCACTGGGCCCAGGACTTGAATAGCTTATTGGGCCATGTGGGATCCAGTGCCTGAACTACCATGCCACCTGCTGGTCCACCTCCATTTTTTAAAAAAATATCACTTAAAAGGGATTTACATATGAAAATTTCCAAATTTTTCCCACATCTATTCCTTCAGTAAAAAAAACTAGAAAAAAATTATTCCTAAAGACTTTGTGACATTTTCATGGTAAGGGTACATACTGCAATTATTTCTTTTTCTTATTTTAACAAGGTCTTCCTGACACAGTAAATTGTTAACCATATTGGATTGGATTGGCAGAGTAAATTGTTAACCCTATTGGATTGGATCTTTAGAGAAGTAAATGAGTGTAATAATATAATATGGTATATTTATATCAAATTTATCTAGTATCTAAAAAAGCATTTATTTCATATTTAGTATAGATTCAATCTTAAGATAGATTACCTTGTTAGATAGTGATGATGATGAAGATGATAATAATAATAATAATACCTAATCGTTATTGATCATTTAAACAATGTGCCAAACGTTCTAAGAGTCTTACATGCCTTCTTCTCAATATATATCAATGATGTAATTAGTGATTGTATTCCATTTTATAGAGGCCTAAACTAATGCATAGAAAAACTAAAGCACAGAGAATTTAAGGAGCTTTCTCAAGATTATGTAGCTAAATTGATTTAACCCTGGTAATTTGACTCAATGGTAAGTTGACTCTCATGTGATACTGCTTCTAAGTGCCTTAACATGCTATAGTAGGTCCTACTTTTCTTTTATTTTCTTTTCTTTTTTTACTACTTGACTTTTTCACTTTCCATGGCAGGGAAAGCATAGAAGGGGAAAAGTAGATGCTTCTGAGTTTCACCTCGTTCTTCCAGATTCCCTTATCCCATTGTGTCTGTCTCTGTAAAAACTGTGTGAGGTCAGTAAGAACTATTATTATGCCTTATGTTTCTAATCATAGTAACTGCTTCATGCTCCAAGGCAGACAACACTTGAATTTATTTCCAAAAATATTGATTTTCTACATTTATAAGTGCTCCTTTAAATACCAATTGAAATACAGACTTCAATAAGGTGTGAACAATATTTGGTTTGTCAATCTGAGATTGGGCAGTGGGATGAGTGAAGATTTTGCCTAGATACTTTTAAAATTTTCCATTCTGCAGTAGACTAAAGGGATAATTGTTATTTATAATGATGATTCTGAGATGGTATTGTGATCTTTTGTTCTCAAGAATGTAAATACTGAAGTAGGAATGTGGATGCTTATACATTAGATGCATTTATACCAACGTTAAAAACAGCAGGATCAGGACCAGCAGATGGCATAATGGTTACGTCGCTGGACTCCCACATAGTTGACCTAGGTTTGAGTCCCGGACCCAGTGGCTTGAAACTCATGCTGGGTGCATGTGCGTACATGCCCAAAATCCCAAGAGGAGAAGGGAGAAGGGATGGCAGCAAGGCCATCTATTCTGGGGAGTGGTGATTTCTCACTTTCTGTCTCTGTCTATCTGGCAAGCACACGTGCCCTACAACAGAAACTTCTTTTTTTTACAAAAAACAAAACAAAACAAAACAGCAGCATCAGTAACCAAAATAAGATAGTGTAGTCACAAAAAGGTTAAATTGAGAATTATTTAACTACAACATATCTAATTCTTATGAAACACTCATTCTGATTAACCTGTATTTGGATTTTAAAAAAGTAATCTTATGTATGCCATAAGAATTCTACTATAGATTAGTCACAGAGCAGATCTATGATCATATTTTGTTTGCTACTGCAATTAAAATATTTTTGTTAGTATTTTCATTTAGTTCTAACTGAGTTCAAAATGTATATTACCTCTTTTATAAAACCCTTAGTTTAGGTTGTCAGCTACCTAGTTCAGTTCATAATGGAAACCTGAAAAGCTAATTTGTTTTTATGAAAATTTAGCAGGTTTAAATAAAACACACATCAGATTTCTATTTCAATTCATTCCCATTCAACGAAAGATCTTTTGAAATCTTACCATGTGCTAGGTACTGAATGTTTCATAAACCATTAGTAGATGATTCTTGTGCTTTAAAGCTTTTATTGAGTAGCCAATTGGTCAAATTTACTGAATTTGCTAAAACTTTGTTTTAAGAAATATTCTTATTGAAATTATTAAGTGAGTGTAATCTTCTTTTGAATATATTGATGTCTAGTTTATAGAAGTTATATTGAATGCAATGTTTTTAGTAGATGTTCACCTTTTTTTGAGGTTTTAGTTGACTGGTCTTCATGGTGTCTTCATAATAGTATTCCTTTTTTTTTTTTGGAGAGGTTTTTGCTATAGGGCTCATGTGCTCACCAGACAGACAGAGACAGAGAGACAGAAAGTGAGAAATCACCCCCCCAGGGGGGACGGCCACGCCGCAATCCCTTCTCCTCCTTTCTCTTCTCAGGATCTTGGGCACACATGCACATGCGCCCAGAGTCTTGCTATGTTGCCACGGACAGCATTTAAGCCACCGGGCCCAGGACTTGAACCGTGGTCGACTACATGAGAGTCCAGCGACATAGCCATTACGCTAACTGCTGGTCCCTTCATAATAGTATTCTAAGGAATATTTGTTTCTGCCTAACTTCTTGGTGCTATAGCTGATGAGGACTGGGGTACAAAGGGGAATTCCAT